>NC_088422.1:49385634-49573134 GCF_034236695.1 Oncorhynchus nerka
ACTTTAGCTTCTTAGCTAACGCTGTGGGTTCATTTACATCCAACTACGTGATGCCATAAAAGAGAGAAGCTCATTAGCACTTCTTGGTTAGGAATGCTGTGATGTCACAAAGGGAGATGGAGATTTTAAAAACACCCCTGTCATAAAAGACTCTTCACTCACAGTCAGGCAATTTAAGATGCTCCTATTGGCTGGATCTCTACCTACCTACACTAATGTGTGTGTGTGTTTGTGTCTCAGTGCCCCACAGGAAGGTATTTTGGGGCTTGGACAGGATCCCAGAGGCCCATTAATGATGCCACCACCTTACCGACGGGTTGTCAACACCTTAACAACTCTCCCACACACATGTACACAAGCACTGACGTGCACGCTCACGCACACACACACCTCACCGCCTGGAACAGACTCATCTGTCTCTCCGGGAATGTTCATGCACCAAGGAAATAATACTTATCACTGACTGTGTTTATAAGTTCTTCTCTCTCTCTGTAGTTCTCGCTCTCTTTCTCTCTCTCTCTTTCACTTTCTGTCTTTACCTCTGTTGATCTCTCTCCATTACTCACACACGCTCGTTCTCATCTCTATGTCCTTATACATTTCTGTGTTTGTGAGTTTATTTCTCTGTATGTCTATATGAAGAGTTTATTCCCCAAAAACTCTATATCCACCATTCAAATTTTTTTTTGTGTGTGTAAAATATTACTGTTCTCAGATTTTCTATTCATAGATGCTATATATTCATTGTTTAACTGGAATGGAATGCTCGTATCCTGTATATTTGACTGGTATATGTGGCTGTCTCACATAGCTAGCAGTGTTGTGATACTTGAGTCCAGGACTCTGACTCGCCTTCTCGTGACTTGTATTTGCACGTGGACTGGATAGGCTACTAATGATAGGCAGAATATTAGCACCACTGGCTGCACAGAGCAGCAAGGGTTTTGTTCTCTAGCAGTGGGAAGGATGTGCCACACCTGGCATTTGCAGCCTACATCAGCTGGTGAGCTGCGGGAGAACATGGTATGAGTGTGGGAGAGCATGGTATAAGTGTGGGAGAGCATGGTATGAGTGTGGGAGAGCATGGTATAAGTGTGGGAGAGCATGGTATGAGTGTGGGAGAGCATAGTATAAGTGTGGGAGAGCATGGTATGAGTGTGGGAGAGCATAGTATAAGTGTGGGAGAGCATGGTATGAGTGTGGGAGAGCATGGTATGAGTGTGGGAGAGCATGGTATGAGTGTGGGAGAGCATGGTATAAGTGTGGGAGAGCATGGTATGAGTGTGGGAGAGCATGGTATAAGTGTGGGAGAGCATGGTATGAGTGTGGGAGAGCATAGTATAAGTGTGGGAGAGCATGGTATGAGTGTGGGAGAGCATGGTATAAGTGTGGGAGAGCATGGTATGAGTGTGGGAGAGCATGGTATAAGTGTGGGAGAGCATGGTATGAGTGTGGGAGAGCATGGTATGAGTGTGGGAGAGCATGGTATAAGTGTGGGAGAGCATGGTATAAGTGTGGGAGAGCATGGTATGAGTGTGGGAGAGCATGGTATAAGTGTGGGAGAGCATGGTATGAGTGTGGGAGAGCATGGTATGAGTGTGGGAGAGCATGGTATGAGTGTGGGAGAGCATGGTATAAGTGTGGGAGAGCATGGTATGAGTGTGGGAGAGCATGGTATAAGTGTGGGAGAGCATGGTATGAGTGTGGGAGAGCATGGTATAAGTGTGGGAGAGCATGGTATGAGTGTGGGAGAGCATGGTATGAGTGTGGGAGAGCATGGTATGAGTGTGGGAGAGCATGGTATAAGTGTGGGAGAGCATGGTATGAGTGTGGGAGAGCATGGTATAAGTGTGGGAGAGCATGGTATGAGTGTGGGAGAGCATGGTATAAGTGTGGGAGAGCATGGTATGAGTGTGGGAGAGCATGGTATAAGTGTGGGAGAGCATGGTATGAGTGTGGACAGACAGGCACCGTTCCGGCTTCGCCTCCAATCATAGGCTACACATCGAGCAATAGACTCTCTTCCTTCCCCGTAACCACCAGCCTACTAGTTAGCTTTGCCTGGTTAAGAAACACAAATTAGTTTACGAAATTGGTAACAATACTAGTATTGAGTTTAATGGTAAAACAACAGTCTAGCTATTTGTCTCTTTCCCCTTGAGTATAGAAAAGTACGCTGTCTTTGTCATCTCGCTCTACCCTGCCACTTTCCCCCCTGCATCCCATTGCCAGGTTCTGACAAGTCTCCCAAATATCAGTGGGTGATTACAAAAAAGTAGCCGAGAGCCTAATTTAACATTAATTTACGTAGTAAATAAGTAGTGAAACACAGGTTTTGAGTATAACTTGTGAGGTAGTGATTAATAGTACATTTGTGGGTTTTGTTCATGAGGGAGTGGCGATATATTGCCATTTGGTTGCGACTACAAAAAATTGCACAATAGATTTACATTTTAGCGGATGCTCTTATCCAGAGCAATTTACAGTAGTGAGTGCATACATTTTCATTCTGGTCCCCCATGGGAATTGAACCCACAACTGTGGTGTTGCAAGCACCATGCACTACCAACTGAGCCACACGGGACAATAAGACCTATTATAAATTGAGAGACCCGTGACTCGACCATTGGTGACTTGGACTCGATTTGAACTTCAACTATAGGGACTCGTGACTCGACTTGGACTCAAGTACAGGGAACTTTGTGACTCAACTACAGCACTGCTATCAAACACAACAGAGTCTGGGCTCCTTTAAAACGGGCATAAAGACCTTTCCCTTTCAGGCTTTCTGTTGATAGCTTTGCTCCTTGGTGTCCTTGTCCCTTGTAGCAGCTGTGGTGTTTGTGTCAGTTGCCCTGTTCAGTTGGTTCCATTTTTTGAATGACATTTTAGATGATTCTGTATAATGGAAAGCGCTTTACAAATGTAATAAATAATAATAATACAATAATAACAATAATAATAATGATTATTATCTTAGGATGAATGCCCTTACTGTACGTCGCTCTGTATATGAGCATGCCAAATGACTAAAATATCATATGTACAGTTGAAGTCGGAAGTATACATACATACAAGTATACATACATCTTAGCCAAATACATTTAAACTCAATTCCTGACATGTATTCCTAGTAAAAATTCCCTGTCTTAGGTCAGTTAGGATCACCACTTTATTTTAAGATAAGGTGAAAGCACCAATTTGTAAGTCGCTCTGGATAAGAGCGTCTGCTAAATGACTTAAATGTAAATGTGAAATGTCAGAATAATAGTAGAGGGAATGATTTAGTTCAGCTTTTATTTATTTCATCGCATTCCCAGTGGGTCAGAAGTTTGCATACACTCAATTAGTATTAGGTAGCATTGCCTTTAAATTGTTTAACTTGGGTCAAACGTTTTGGGTAGCCTTCCACAAGCTTCCCACAATAAAGTTGGGTGAATTTTGGCCCATTCTTCCTGACAGAGCTGATGTAACTGAGTCAGGTTTGTAGGCCTCCTTCCTTGCACATGCTTTTTCAGTTATGCCCATACATTTTCTATAGGACTGAGGTCAGGGCTTTGTGATGGCCACTCCAATACCTTGACTTTGTTGTCCTTAAGCTATTTTGCCACAACTTTGGAAGTATGCTTGGGGTCATTGTCCATTTGGAAGACCCATTTGCCACCAAGCTTTAACTTCCTGACTGATGTCTTCAGATGTTGCTTCAATATATCCACATAATTTTCCCTTCCTCATGCCATCTATTTTGTGATGTGCACCATCTATTTTGTGATGTGCACCAGTCCCTCCTGCAGCAAAGCACCCCCACAACCTGATGCTGCCACCCCCGTGCTTCACGGTTGGGATGGTGTTCTTCAGCTTGCAAGCCTCCCCTTTTCCTCCAAAAATAACAATGGTCATTATGGCCAAGCAGTTCTATTTGTGTTTCATCAGACCAGAGGACATTTCTCCAAAAAGTACGATCTTTGGCCCCATGTGCAGTTGCAAAACGTAGTCTGGATTTTTTATGGCGGTTTTGGAGCAGTGGCTTCTTCCTTGCTGAGCGGCCTTTCAAGAAATGTTGATATAGGACTAGTTTTACTGGGGATATAGATACTTTTGTACCTGTTTCCTCCATCATCTTCACAATGTCCTTTGCTGTTGTTCTGGGATTGATTTTCACTTTTCACACCAAAGTACGTTCATCTCTAGGAGACAGAACGCGTCTCCTTCCTGAGCGGTATGACGGCAGCGTGGTCCCATGGTGTTTATACTTGCATACTATTGTTTGTACAGATGAACTTGGTACCTTCAGGCGTTTGGAAATTGCTCCCAAGGATGAACCAGACTTGTGGAGGTCTACATTTTTTTCTGGGGTCTTGTCTGATTTCCCCACGATGTCAAGCAAAGAGGCACTGAGTTTGAAGGTAGGCCTTGAAATGCATCCACAGGTACACCTCCAATTGACTCAAATTATGTCAATTAGCCTATCAGAAGCTTCTAAAGCCATGACATAATTTCCTGGAATTTCCAAGCTGTTTAAAGGCACAGTCAACTTAGTGTATGTAAACTTTGGACTCACTGGAATTGTGAAACAGTGAATTATAAGTGAAATAATCTGTCTGTAAACAGTTATTGGGAAAATGACTTGTGTCATGCACAGGGTAGATGTCCTAACCGACTTGCCAAAACTATAGTTTGTTAACAAGACATTTGTGGAGTGGTTGAAAAATTAGTTTTAATGACTCCAACCTAAGTGTATGTAAACTTCCAACTTCAACTGTATATATATATATATTTTTTTAAATATTGATGTCACAAATGTATAATTTGTACATTTATTTATACAAAATTTATTTATTTGTTATATTTGACTGTGTATAACCCAGAAGTACTACTTATTTCTCTGAGAGTGAGGCGTTTATATATAGCATTTAGCAAAAATAACTTGACTTTGTCTCTCTGAAATTAAACCACCAAGTGATCGATTTTAAACAAACAGAGTACATGTCTGTCATTGAACAACCAAAAATGAAAAAACACACAATCTATTTAAACAATAAATTACACACATAATCTATTTAAACAATAAATGACCAGCATTTCTGAAAATAAATATACAGTACCAGTCAAAACATTGAAGGGTTTTTCTTTATTTTAACCATTTCTACTTTGTAGAATAATAGTGAAGACAAAACTATGAAATAACACATATGGAATCATGTAGTAACCAAAAAAGTGTTAATCAAATCTAAATATATTTTATATTTTGGATTATTCTAAGTAGCCACTCAACCAAACTTAAGGTGAACGCACCAATTTGTAAGTCGCTCTGGATAAGAGCGTCTGCTAAATGACTTAAATGTAAATGTAACCAGCTTCACCTGGAATGCTTTTCCAAACGTCTTGAAGGAGTTCCTACATATTCTGAGCAGTTGTTGGCTGCTTTTCCTAACACTCTGCGGTCCAACTCATCTCAAACCATCTCAATTGGTTTGAGGTCGGGTGATTGTGGAGGCCAGGTCATCTGATGCAGCACTTCATCACTCTTCTTCTTGGTCAAATAGCCCTTACACAGCCTGGAGGTTTGTTTTGGGTCATTGTCCTGTTGAAAAACAAATTGTAGTCCCACTAAGCGCAAACTAGGTGGGATGCTGTATTGCTGCAGAATGCTGTGGAAGCCATGCTGGTTAAGTGTGCCTTGAATTCTAAATAAACCACCAACAGTGTAATCAACAAAGCACCACCACACCATTACACCTGCGGAGATCCTCTGTTCTACTTGCATTAGAAAGACAGGGCAGTTAGAAACAAAAATCTCAAATTTGGACTCGAACAGATTTGGACAGATTTCCATCGGTCTAATGTCCATTGTACCCAAGCAAGTCTCTTCTTCTTATTAGTGTCCTTTAGTAGTGGTTTCATTGCAGCAATTCGACCATTAAGGGCGGCTGATTCACACAGTCTCCTCTGAACAGTTGAGGTTGAAATGTGTCTGTTACTTGAACTCTGTGAAGCATTTATTTGGGCTGCAATTTCTGAGGCTGGTAACTCTGCAGCAGATGTAAGTCTGAGTCTTCCTTTCCTGTGGCGGTCCTCATGAGAGCCAGTTTCATCATAGCGCTTGATGGTTCTTGCGACTGCACTTGAAGAAACTTTTAAAGTTCTTGACATTTTCCAGATTTTACTGACCTTCATGTCTTAAAGTAATGATGGACTGTTGTTTCTCTTTGCTTATTTGAGCTATTTCTTGCCATAATATGGACTTGGTCTTTACCAAATAGGGCTATCTTCTGTATGCCACCGCTATCTTGTCACAACACTACCGATTGGCTCAAGAAGGAAAGAAATTCAGCAAATGTACTTTTAACAAGGCACACTTGTTAATTGAAATGCATTTCAGGCGACTACCTCATGAAGCTGGTTGAGACAATGCCAAGAGTGTGCAAAGCTGTCATCATATAAAATATATTTGGATTTCTTTAACAATTTTTTGGTTATTACATGATTCCATACGTGTTATTTCATAGTTGTGATGTCTACGCTATTAGTCCACAATGTAGAAAATAGTTTAAAAAATATGAGTAGGTTTGTCCAAACTTTTGACTGGTACTGTATAGTGTTCTGGAATTAAACTCCTCATACTCAGACTAAAACGTATAAAAACAGCTGAGTCTTATTAGGGTCAGGACAGCTCTGTTCTGCTCTGTTTTACTCCAGCATGATTTATGAGCAACAAAATTAAACAGAGAGAATATGCCATAACTCCCATAGGAAAAAAGAGATGTGGAGACATTCTAGTTAGTGTTATTAAAGAGAGAGGGTGTTTCCTGCTTTATGTCTTTATGTGTGTCTGTGTGTTTTATTCTTGATCCAGGGCTTTAGACATCATAAATCCAGCCTGTTGTAAATGAGGCACTGCAACAAGGCTTTCATAAAACACATACTTTGTGTGTGTGTGTGTGTTTGTGCACCATAAAACAATGTGGTGAAGGGGGGTTATTGGTGGTTATGGCAGTGAAACAGGTCTCAGTAAGACAATAGGCAGCTGATTTTTAAACAGAATGTTGTTTTTGGCCTTCTTTGCTTTTACTACTCCCCGGGGATGAAGGTGTCACCCCTCTGGTGTAGAAGGGGGAGATTTTGAGGGTATGTGTATACGCATGTGTGTCTGTATGTGTGTGTGTGTGTGCAAAGAAAAAGCCATATCTCTGTCCAGTGTCTGTGTCCTTTTGCCCATCTTAATCTTTTATTTTTATTGGCCAGTCTGAGATATGGCTTTTTCTTTGCAACTCTGCCTAGAAGGCAGAGGAGTCGCCTCGTCACTGTTGACGTTGAGACTGGTGTTTTGCGGGTACTATTTAATGAAGCTGCCAGTTGAGGACCTGTGAGGTGTCTGTTTCTCAAACTAGACACTCTAATGTACTTGTCCTCCTGCTCAGTTGTGCACCGGGGCCTCCCACTCCTCTTTCTATTCTGGTTAGAGACAGTTTGCACTGTTCTGTGAAGGGACTAGAACACAGCGTTGTACAAGATCTTCAGTTTCTTGGCAATTTCTCACGTGGAATTGCTTTCATTTCTCAGAACAAGAATAGACTGACGAGTTTGAGAAGAAAGTTCTTTGTTTCTGGCCATTTTGAGCCTGTAATCGAAATGCTGATGCTCCAGATACTCAACTAGTCTAAAGAAGGTCAGATTTATGGCTTCTTTAATCAGAACAAGAGTTTTCAGCTGTGCTAACATAATTGCAAAAGGGTTTTCTAATGTTCAATAAGCCTTTTTAAATGATAAACTTGGATTAGCTAACACTAGAGTAGCTAATACTCTTTGACAATTTTTAGGGCTTCCTCTGACACCGCTTGGTATAGAGGTTCTGGATGGTAGGGAGCTCAGCCCCAGTGATGAACTGGGCCGTACGCACTACTCTCTGTAGCGCCTTGCGGTTGATGCCAAGCAGTTGCCATACGAAGTGGTGATGCAGCCAGTCAAGATAGTCTCAATGGTGCAGCTATAGATTTTTTGGAAGATCTGTGGGCCCATGTCAAGTCTTTTCAGTTTCCTGTGGTGGAAGAGGCATTGTCGTGCCTTCTTCACGACTCTGTTGATGTGTGTGGACCATGTTAATTCCTTAGTGATGTGGTCACCGAGGAACTTGAAGCTCTCGAAATGCTCTACTAGAGCCCCATCGATGTGGTTGGGGGCGTGCTCGGCCCTCTGTTTCCTGTAGTCCACAATCAGCTCACTGCCCTCCTATCTATAGGCGGTCTAATCGCCATCGGTGATCAGGCATAACACTGTCGTTTCGTCAACAAACGTAATGTTGGTGTTGGAGTCGTACTTCGCCATGCAGTCGTGTGTGAACAGGAGGGGACTAAATACGCACCCCTGAGGGGCCCCATGTTAAGGGTCAGCATGGCGGATGTGTTGTTGCCTACCCTCACCACCTGGGGGCGGCCCATCAGGAAGTCCAGGATCCAGTTGCAGAGGGAGGTGTTCAGTCCCAGTGTCCTGAGCTTAGTGATTTGCTTTAACAGATTGCCTCATCTGTGGATCTGTTGGGGCGGTATGCGTAATTGGAGTGGGTCCAGGGTGTTTGGGATGATGGTGTTGACGTGAGCCATGATCAGCCTTTCAAAGTATTTTATGGCTACAGATGTGAGTGCTACGGGGCGATAGTCATTTAAACAGTTTACCTTGGCGTTCTTAGCCACAGGGACTATGGTGGTCTGCTTGTAAAATGTAGGTATTACAGACTGAGTCAGGGAGAGGTTGAAAATGCCAGCTGGTCAGCGCATGCTCTGAGTATGCGTCCTGTAATCCGCCTGGCCCTGTGTGTATGTCTGTGTGTGCTTGCTGCATGTGTATGTCTGTGTGTGTGTGTTCGTGCATCCTATGTGTGTGCATGGTGCACTGTGTGTGTCTGCCTGCCTAATCTGTTTGTGTGTGTGTGTGTGTGTGTGTGTGTGTGTGTGTGTGTGTGTGTGTGTGTGTGTGTGTGTGTGTGTTGGCTAGATGTGTTACAACACGACAGAGAGATAGAAGACAGAGGAGATCAATGCGTTTGCCTGAGGGCCCCTAGCAGAAGAAGCTAATTAAAGGAAGAGAACAGAACACAACTCTGTTCTAAATTAATAATTAGAGGGCTTTCTGTGTGCCTGACTGAACCCAGGGAACAAAGGAGAGAACATTTAAAATGTCCGCTGTGCCATGCACACACACGTATGCACCATAGACGTTAAAACCAGTGGATAGTAATAGCGCTGATGTCACCCATGTATTCCTATGGACAACTCCCAATAGCGCATGAAGCCGGACGTATTTGAATTTGAAGCGTGCCATATTGCTGAATGGGGCTGAATGGCACAAAAAAAATCGCTAATGATTGTGGTGAAAGTAGCTGTAACCGGGAAAGGCTCATTGTCGATGTAGTTGTTTTCATCCTGTCAACCTTAATGTCTATGGCATGAGGTTGCGAGACGACTCTTAGCCTGCCGGCCCGTGATTGGTCTGTGTCAGCAGGTGGTCCTGTGTGACGACAATTGTAGTAGTCAGAATTGATCACTATTTAATGAAATGTCTCGATTTGTAGCCAACTTTCTTTTTTTTTTTACTCCATGTGGGGATCGATCATAATAAACACGTTTTAGAGGCCAAAACAGCCATCTAAAAATGTTTTTTTTTTTGTACGTTCTGCCGATCGTAACTTACATAGGCTTTTCTAGAGGACAGACGAATACACAGCACTTGCACGCACGCACACACTGCAGTATGTGTCCTGGGGAGATAGGCTTCCGTTTCATCGGCGGATCCGATGGAGATGAAAAGCATGGCTTTCCTAAATGTCTGTCTGCCCCTGTGGGGTTCTTTCAGAAGCGCTTGAATGATTTATGATTTTAGTAGGATCCCCATTAGCCGACGCCAATGGCGACAGCTAGTCTTCCTGCAGTCCGACACATAACAGACCCCAGGAAGACTAGCTCTTCAATTCATCATTATCCTCTTTCAAAGTGAACAACGTGTCTTTCGTGATTTTAATAACTGTGACAGAAGGTTGCTTTAGCTACCGTTTAGACCACAGGGAAGTTCTCATACGTCCTGGTGTGTGTGTGTGTGTGTTCCAATGTAAACGGCACAGTGGTTTGTGTAGAATAGCATGCGAAAAGACGTCTGTCAAGACAGAGGGTTCAGACTATATTTAAGAAATTCGGATGATTCTTATCTCTTCAATATTCTTGAAGAATGCCATTCTTGACGGTCTCATTCCCATAGGACATCTGGCCTTCTTGGCCTGGACATTCCCTAACTTAAGTCCTTACTGACATTTTGAATGGGACTGTTTGTGTGTGTGACTCAGTACCCTGTAATAGCGGATGTAAAACCCCATTTTCCCTCCTCTCAGGTCATACATAAACCGGTCTACGTGCCAGCATAGCATGTGTTCTCTGTCTAGGTTCTGTCTCAACTGAACTATTCTGTGTGGATTGATTCCTAATTCACAAGAATACATTACTCACAGAGCAGGTTCATTTATCAATGAGGATAATATGGTGGTTCCTCTATATACACTGTATATAAACTACAGTATCCCATACAAGCTATCCCCATATCCCATACAAGCTATCCCCATATCCCATACAAGCTATCCCCATATCCCATACAAGCTATCCCCATATCCCATACAAGCTATCCCCATATCCCATACAAGCTATCCCCATATCCCATACAAGCTATCCCCATATCCCATACAAGCTATCCCCATATCCCATACAAGCGGTCCCATATAAGCTATCCCATATCCCATATAAGCTATCCCATACAAGCTATCCCCATATCCCATACAAGCTATCCCATATCCCATATAAGCTATCCCATATCCCATATCCCATATAAGCTATCCCATATCCCATACAAGCTATCCCATATCCCATATCCCATATAAGCTATCCCATATCCCATATAAGCTATCCCATATCCCATATAAGCTATCCCCATATCCCATACAAGCTCTCCCATATAAGCTATCCCATATCCCATATAAGCTATCCCATATCCCATATAAGCTATCCCATATCCCATATAAGCTATCCCATATCCCATATAAGCTATCCCATATCCCATACAAGCTCTCCCATATAAGCTATCCCATATCCCATATAAGCTATCCCCATATCCCATACAAGCTCTCCCATATAAGCTATCCCATATCCCATATAAGCTATCCCATATCCCATACAAGCTATTCCATAGGCTATATGCATTTTGTCTGGACTTGGCTTTGCTCTGATGATACCTATGTAAGAGGGTCACCATGCTACAGTATTTCTCTTCTCTTGTTTCTCCAGACAAAGGTTTGATAACAAGCGTCTATTTGTTTCTATTAAAGGCCAGTCTGTATAACTACCTCTCCTTGACATCAATCCATTTAATTCCCTAATGACAATGACCCTATTTAGACTATGTAACAGAGAAAGACAGAAAGGGAGAGAGAGAAATACTAATAATAATGATTCTCTCTTGTTTTTGTCCCGTTCCTCCGTCCCCTCCACTTCCCCCTTAGGGATACGAAAAGCTTGTTTGTACCTGTGTGCAGGCATTTACCCCCAGGGGTAATGTGGGCGGAGTTGTGAGAGGTCAGGGGTCATTGAGACCCAACAAAGAGTTTACTCATTGGAGAGGGGTCTGGAACAGACAGGTGAGAGGGGCAGCTTATACTGACAGACAGGCGTCAGGGCTGAGACAGAGATTAGTCATACAGACACATTCACACACAGGCATGTACGCACACAGACACACACTCTTGCTCACATGCACATTTGTGTGTGTGTGTGTGTGTGTGCGTGCGTGCGTGTGTGTGTGTGTGTGTAAAGGGGTGGAGAGGATGAGACCACCTACCATAGACTTTCATCTGTCTCTAACAGGAGTGACCATGATGAGAATAACGACCACAATAACACAACTTGAAAGTCTCTCTGGTTTAAACAACAAACCAGGTATGTCTGTGTGTGTTGAAAGCATACTGCCTTTTATCTACAGTACAGCAGTATTTTGCCACTACATATTTGGTATTTAGTCAGGATCATTACAAGATGATAATAAGGCTTCAAAATACGTTTTCCCCATATTCTCTGTACTAGATGCCCTGGAAAAAACAGACAATCAGATGACCACAGTTGCATTAAATCATCTATCTGTGGGGAGGGGATGTATAAAAAACTCCTTAAGCCACTGAGCCGCCCGCGTCTCACTTTCACCCCCCACAATGGCGCCATTGAGCTGCCAGAACAATGGTCCCTGTGCTCTCCTGGGCCTGGAATGGCTGGTCAGTTACACGAAGGGCCTGAATGGAGGGAGAGTTCTCAGTCTCAGGTGTCCTATGAGAACAGTCTCACTCCTACTGAGGGGAGATGATATGACTTTGACTCTCTCCTGAACTGTTTAACTCTCCAGCTCCGGAGTGAAGTTTCCCCTAGCACCTAAATACAGATCTAGGATCAGCTTCCCCTCACCCAATCCTAACCTTAACCATTAGTGGGGAAAACTGACCCCAGATCAGTGTCTAGGGGAAACTTCAACATACACCAACTCTGCAGGTAGAGCAAGATGGCAACTGATTAAAACAGTGAGTTGTTTTTACCTACCTTGGTTAAATGCATTGATTGTCGCTCTGGTTAAAGAGAAAAGGATTAAAATGTCAAATATATTACCATGCGACACAGACCACATGACACTACCACAGACAAACTCCAGGGACTAGTGATATATTGCAACCAAGGGATCATATATCGCATCATAACCTTTTCCTTTATAGCATAACAAAACAGAACATATATGTAGGGTATTAATAAATCAATGGACCATCTCATAAAAACTGCAGACAGATAGCGTGGTAATGACGGTGTGGAAGTATTTCTGATAACAGAATCAGTGATCACACTTTGAAGTGCACCAGGTAGCGTCAGGCTTTACCTCTGTCCTCCCGAATCAATCACGACTAACACCCTTCAGCGACTGTCTTTACTTTGAACTTCAATGCACAGAGCAAACATGTACATTAGCATATCCTCTGTCTGATGAAGGCCTCTGCATAGACCGAAATGACCTCACTGTACGAAATGACCTCACTGTACGAAATGACCTCACTGTACGAAATGACCTCACTGTACGTTTTTTAAACTTGATTTATAATACATATTTATTTTTATAATACACATTTCAGGTGCAACAGGAAAAGGCAGCTTTAAGTTTTACCTCGCTCCTCTAATCAATCACAAATAAGATCCTTGAGGGACTTGCCTTTGAACTTACACCAGGTAAGTTCGTTTGGATATCCTCTAATGATTTGCTTGACATGTCAACTTGCACTAAAGAAAAAATTTATAGCATATACTTTTAGCATATTGGCTATTCTCCACAGTTCAATTGTCCCTGGGTGGAATAATATGTATGTTTATGAAGTATACATATGAGTCATGGGATTATCCCTTCGTTGAACTGAAAATGTAAACATGCTGTAGAGAACAAATTGTTAGTGTTGAGTGCAGCAGAGAAAACTGAGAGGCTGTATCTGAAGATAGGAATGCACAGTAGTGACACACAGAGCCTGTTTTTCCTGATCATATGGCTGGTTGTTGAGAGATGAGCTCTTCGCCTCACTCACTTCAATGTCTCAAAGTCTCTTTGTTTTTTAGAGAACGCTCAAGGAGTACAGTGTGTGTGTGTGTGTGTGTGTGTGTGTGTGTGTGTGTGTGTGTGTGTGTGCGTGCATGTTTCAGAGAAGGCTCCAGGACTTTAGTTCCCGGAGCCCTCCCCCTGACACTGCCAGAAAGCTCTTCGATCTGTGTCATTCTCAGACAGATGGAAGAGGGAAAGTGGTGGGGTGACTTCATCAAGTAAATGCACAAATGCTTCATTTGTAAATGATGTCTGCGTTGGAGTGTGCCCCAGGCTATCTGTAAATGTAAAAAAATATCAAGAACATTGTGCCGTTTGGTTTGCTTACTATAAGAGTTTTCTTTTAGGTATATTTAAAACCAAATACTTTTAGACTTCTACTCAAGTAGTATTTTACCAGGTGACTTACGCTTTTACTTGAGTCATTTTCTATTAAAGTACAGCTACTTTACTTATACTCAAGTATAACAATTGGGTACTTTTTCCACCACTGAATATTCTATAACTACAAAATGTTTCTGAAAAACACACCTGCAAAAAGGTGAAAGGTCACAACAGACTCAAGGTAGTGGGACAGGAATGTTTCTGCAACATCCTACTATGAGGATAGGCCTACAGCTTTTTTTTTTGCCACCAAGGGTTCTATTGGCGCAGGCCTGGCTCAGGGTAGAGTGGGCTTGGCCCTATTGTAAGTTTGGCTGTGGGGGTTTACAGGGATTTATCTGGTACATTCCCCACACCTCATTAACCACTGGTGATCTCTCACAGAACACCATTACACCCCATTCTTCCCTTCCTCCTCTTCCCTAACCCTCCCAGCCAGCCCCAAGAATGTAGTAGGCAGGAGGGGACAGGGAGCGAGAGAGACTGTGGCCACTACTCCTCTGTGTGACTCAAGCCTACTCCTCTCAGTCTTCAGCTGTCCTCTCAGTCTTCAGCTGTCCTCTCAGTCTTCAGCTGTCCTCTCAGCCTCTGGAGGCCAAATGACTAAAGGACCCATCAACCCATCCAACAATGCGTGGGTTGCTGAAAAGGCAGTGCGTGTGCGTGCGTGTGTGTACTTTAGGTGTCTACATCTCCCTTTTTCGTTCGACTGACCTATTTCACACAAGTGTCCATATATCCATGAGTGTCTGGACCAGAGCGATCCCATGCCCTTTGTGTCAGAGCAGAACAGTCCGACCCTCCCATCCATCCACCCATTCCCCTGGCTGGAGTAAGAGCTAAGCTGATTACTTATCTCAGGGAAATTGAGGCCAGCCTTTGTTGCAGTGCAGATGGGTGGCTGGGTCACCATAGTGCTCCCTGCCTCCATGCATATTTTGTCTGTTGTCTTCCGGGCTGGACTGGTGCAGCCAGCCTGTCCTGTAACCTACCCCTGTGCCGTGTGTGTGTTCCACCTCTTCTGCCTGCTACGAGCATTGCCTATATTGAATGCAGATCTACACACACCCTCCCTGCTCCCCTTTCTGCCCTGGCATTATAGATAGATAGACACACTGTGTTACTGAATAAAGAGACAATTGAGATAAAGAAAGGAAGGGAAGGGCCCTGAGCGAGGCATCTACAATGAAGACAGATGAGAACGTGCCTGTTCTGTCTTGAGGAGACAGTTCTGCCTCAAGGGCATCCAGCGAGAAGAGAGTGCGTTCTAGAACACGAAACCAAGTCGTCTGATCTTATTGTGAAACCACAGTCGCCACATGGTTCTGCCTGCCTTCACCTCCAGCCATGCCCTTTCTCAATGTGTTCTTCTGCATCTAAAAGGCAGCTGCCATGTGAACGAAAGAACACACTTTCTGTCAGTGTCTTCTCACAAGATCATGACAACTCACAAGGCAGGCAATACGCTTGACCTCACCTTTACTAGAGGCTGTTTGCCTACTAAACTCACTGCAACCCCCCGCCTCGTCTCTGATCATTACTTTGGTTCCTTTTCTGTCTCCCTTTCCTCCAACCCTAGCCCCTCAGCCCCTACCCAAATGGTCATGCGCCATCGCAATCTTTGCTCTCCTCCCTCCTCCCTCTCTGCGGATGACTTTCTCAACCACTTTGAAAAGAAGGTTGACGACATCCACTCCTCATTCACTTAGCCTATTGAGTCTACTGGTCCCACTCACACAGAACTACCCTACACCACGACCTGAAATCCTGCGACTAGTGAGGTTTGGCCGTCCGACAACCTGCCCGCTCAACCCCATCCCCTCCCTTCTCCAGACCATCACTGGAGATCTTATCCCCTTCCTCACTTCCCTCATCAACTCATCCCTGAACACTGGCTGCATCCCCTCTGACTTCAAAATGGCCGAGACGCTCCCCTTCCCAAGAAACCAACACTTGACTTATCTGACGTAAAACTGTAGACCTGCATCCCTTTCTTTTCTTTCCAAAACAATTGAGCGTGCTGTCTCTGATCAACTCTCTCGTTATCTCCCTCAAAATAATCTTGTTGACCCTAACCAGTCAGGCTTCAAGACAGGTCACTCAACTGAGACTGCTGTTCTATGTTTCACAGAGGCTCGCCACACTGCCAAAGCTGACTCTCTCTCCTCTGTTCTCATTATCCTAGATCTATCCGCTGCCTTTGCAACTGTGAACCATCAGATCCTCCTCTCCTCCCTCTCAGGGTTGGGTGTCTCAGGCTCTGCACACTCTTGGATTTCATCCTACCTGGCAGCCCGCTCCTACCAGGTGATGTGGAGAGGATATGTGTCTGCACCTCGTACTCTCATTACTGGTGTCCCCCAGGGCTCGGTTCTAGGCCCTCTCCTCTTCTCTCTATACACTAAGTCACTTGGCTCTGTCATATCCTCACATGGTCTCTCCTATCATTGCTATGCAGATGACACTCAACTACTTTTGTCCTTCCCCCTTCTGACACCCAGGTGGTGACACACATCTCTGCGTACCTGGCAGATATCTCAGCTTAGACGTCGGCCCACAACATCAAGCTCAACCCGACAAGACTGAGCTGCTCTTCCTACCGGAAAAGGCCTGCCCCCTCCATCACGGTTGACAACTCCACAGTGTCGCCCTCCCAGAGTGCAAAGAACCTTGGTGGGACTCTGGACAAAACCCTGTCGTTCTCTGCAAACATCAAAGCAGTGACTCGCTTCTGCAGCATGCTCTAGAACATCCGTAGAGTACAACCCTACCTCACACAGGAAGCGACACAGGTCCTACTCCAGGCCCTTGTCATCTCCTGTCTGGACTACTGCAACTCGCTGTTGGCTGGGCTCCCCGCTTGTACCATCATACCCCTGCAACTTATCCATAACGCTGCAGCCCGCCTGGTTTTCAATCTTCCGAAGTTCTCCCATGTCAATCCGCTACTCCGCACACTCCACTGGTTTCCAGCTGAAGCTCGCATCCACTACAAGATGGTACTTGCCTACGTAACAGCAAGAGGAACTGCCCCTCCCTACCTTCAGGCTATGCTCAAACCCTACACTCCAACCCGAGCACTCCGTTCCGCCACCTCTGGTCTCTTGGCTCTCCCACCCCTACGGGAGGGCAGTTCTCGCTCAGCCCAGTCCAAGCTCATCTCTGTCCTGGCACCCAAATGGTGGAACCAGCTTCCCCCTGAAGATAAAACAGAGTCCCTGCCCATCTTCCTACCTCTTCAAAGAGTATCTTAAATAATCCCCCTGCTCACCTCAACCCCCCACCCAAAAAATAAATAAATCTAGCTCTGACTTTGCTGATAGCTACTTTATTAATGAAAAGTGTACTTACTATGTCTCACCTAGCTATCTTAAGATGAATGCACTAACTGTAAGACACTCTGGATGAGAGCATCTGCTAAATGACTCTAAATGACAATGTAAATGTTTTTGTTGGTCTACATGTGATTTGGTCTGTGTTTTTGTGTGGCAGCGTGGCCATTCACTAAGGCTGTGTCTATATCTGCCAGGATTGATCAGTAAGTCGTCCCACTGTGCCCTGTTATCTAGGGTCACGCCAGCTTGGCGGGCAGTGGCTCTACCCTGCAGTGGCTCCACCCTGCAGTGGCTCCACCCTGCAGTGGCTCCACCTCGTTAGTTTTGTGTCCAGGCTGGTCGCGTGAGGTCAATGAAATTAGGGAAGAACTCTGCTTGTAGTATTCTTAAGTAGTTGGTTGTGTAGGTCTGAAATAGGCATAGGTACTGTACGAGTGTGGACCTTCATACGAGGTCAAACAGGCCTGTCAAGATCTATTATGTGACATTTGTTAACACTGGCAGTGTCAAATGACACTGGTTATAATTGGTTATATGTTAAGTTATGTATCCAGTAGGTCTCTAAGGTCCACTGGCACTGGCTTTTTAACTATCTCAAAGCCTAGGACCAAGAGGCATGGAGAGGCAGCCTTTAGTTACTATGCTCCCAGC
Source organism: Oncorhynchus nerka (assembly GCF_034236695.1). Lineage (NCBI taxonomy): Eukaryota > Metazoa > Chordata > Actinopteri > Salmoniformes > Salmonidae > Oncorhynchus > Oncorhynchus nerka. The sequence goes on from NC_088422.1 coordinate 49,403,655, forward strand.
CACTGGAATAGCCTCCCAGAGAACCTGAGGGGGGCCGAAACTGTGGACATACACTACCGTTCAAAAGTTTGGGGTCACTTAGAAATGTTCTTGTTTTTGAAAGACAAGCAAATTTTTTGTCCATTTAAAATAACATCAACTTGATCAGAAATACAGTGTAGACATTGTTAATGTTGTAAATGACTATTGTAGCTGGAAATGGCTGATTTAAAAAAAAAAATGCATATCTACATACGTACAGAGGCCCATTATCAGCAACCATCACTCCTGTGTTCCAATGGCACGTTGTGTTAGCTAATCCAAGTTTATCATTTTAAAAGGCTAATTGATCATTAGAAAACCATTTTGCAATTATGTTAGCACAGCTGAAAACTGTTGTTCTGATTAAAGAAGCAATAAAACTTCTTTAGACTAGTTGAATATCTGGAGCATCAGCATTTGTGGGTTCGATTACAGGCTCAAAATGGCCAGAAACAAAGAACTTTCTTCTGAAACTCAGCAGTCTATTCTTGTTCTGAGAAATGAAGGCTATTCCATGCGAGAAATTGCCAAGAAACTGAAGATCTCGTACAACGTTCTGTACTACTCCCTTCACAGAACAGCGCAAACGGTCTCTAACCAGAATAGAAAGAGGAGTGGGAGGCCCCGGTGCACAACTGAGCAAGAGGACAAGTACATTAGAGTGTCTAGTTTCAGAAACAGACATCTCACAAGTCCTCAACTGGCAGCTTCATTAAATAGTACCCGCAAAACACCAGTCTCAAGGTCAACAGTGAAGAGGCGACTCCAGGATGCTGGCCTTCTAGGCAGAGTTGCAAAGAAAAAGCCATATCTCAGACTGGCCAATACAAATAGAAGATTAACATGGGAAGAATAACACCGACACTGGACAGATGTTGCGACTGGTATCTTAAAACACACCTTTTTAACTTTGTTTTTCCTTAGGGGGCTTTTTTAGTCATTGAGTTTTTATTATTATATTGTTTTTTATTTGCTTATGTTTGTAAATATTTCAGTTTTTAATTTTTTTATTTTCCCTGTGAAGCACATTGTGTTGCATTCCATGTCTGGAATGTGCTGTTTAAATAATGCCTGATTTGATAATGTGGTTTAAGTTAGAAACATAAAGAATGGGAGTGTTTTCAACCCAGAGCACTGACAGACATCACAGTCGAGTCTAGTAACACTGACTGTGTGTTCAGGTCATGTCCAGTCTGTGATTGAGTTGACTGGTTGATGCGTTAGGCCCAGTCTCTCCCTCTCGCTCCCTGTCCCTCCCATCAATCAGGTAATACCACAGCGGTTCATTCTCCCAGCCAGTGATAAAGGAAGGGAGGAGGGTGTAACGTATGTGGTGATGAGACTGTTCCAGGCTGGGCTGATGGGATTACAGACAGAGAGAGAGACAGACAGCTCTACCAGGTCTGTGCCAAGCCAGTAGAAAACATGCATAGATGCAACAACGCACACACGCGCACTGCTCTGCTGAGCTGACTGACAGCTAATAGAGATAGTCTGATATTAATGTAAACACACACACTAACACTGGTATTTAAAAAAAAGGATACACACACACACATGCATAGACATACAGACGTGTTAACATGCACACAAATATTCACAAACATGTATGTATACACATACAATTCACATACACACACAGTAACACACCCACATACGGTAAGTAGTGAAACCCACACAGTGTGACTGACTGACTGACAGTTCATATCGAACAGACAGGCCCAGGCATAGCAGGTCTGGTGATGAGAGGCAATTAGGCACATTCTTCAGGATGATAATAAGCTCAGTAAAACCCTGCTGACGACCTATAAACATTTTCATAACTACTGTATCTATCTGTCCGAATGAGAGACCGGGAGATGAACAGATGATCATGCAAATGGTACAGGGCCTCCGGGCTTCAGGTCGGCGAGGGTGTAATACAGGAACACAGGGCGTTGACTCCATGAGTCAACACACACAAGCATGCACACACACACAGAAAAAGACACACACACACACACAGCCACTTACTCTGACAGGTGGAGATGTCACAGTATCTCCAGTAGATTCCTTCTTCGTGGTCAGCGATGTAACACCACGGCTGGACGTCACCATCAGGGTTCCTGAAAGGAGGGATGAAGAGAGAGATGGGAGACGGAGGGGAAATAAGGTTGAGAAAACAGAAATAAAAAGAGGTTATCGACCAAAAAACTGGACACTGAATATGGCGAGAGAGACGATTTTGAGATTGTGTCTGTCTGTGGTGCAAATGATCATCTCCCTACTGCAACGCCCCCACTAGGCGCTAGCTAGTCGCTTTGCTCTGTTTGTTATGTTAGCCTGTCCTCAGTGGCCTGACCATGCATGTCCAGCAGACCCCGGCCTAGACAGTGGGCTCTCAGACAGGCAGACAGTGGCCTAAAGGAACGTTGGGGTCTTTGTTCTGGTTGAGACAGAGAACTGTCCTGGGGCGAGAATGGAGCAGGGTCTTTTGTCTGAAGGGGCCACGGTCATTTGAACCGCCACTCTGCACTTTTAACCCTTCAAACCTGACAGCCTGGCCCCTTTTGGCCCCAGGTGGCACTTTGGCTGTTTTGGTTTCACTGACGGGAAGGGAGGGAGAACATACACACATCCAGACAGGGCCTTTGAGCAACTGTTAGTTTCTGTGAACTGTCTATACTGTCTGTGTGCTTTGTTCAATTAATTTTACTACTTCACTTACCCTTTATAATGGGTTTTAATGGAGAGTTTGAAAAGGGTTTATAAGAAGGTTATAAACTGTTAATTACATAATAAATAGCTACATAGACACCATTTGGAGCACATATCCCAGTGTGTGGAATAGGCTTGGGTGGTATCCAGATTGTTATACCTTCGTACCGACCTTGCGCCATAACGGGATATTTGGTAATACCGGCAATGAACACAAGGGGTGCTATTTTCAAACCCCACTGATCCTCTGTAATCCGAAGGTTAGCAAAGCTAACAAGTACATCTCAAATCCCATAGAGAATGCTAACTAAATGCTAACTAAATGCTAACGAGCACATTGCCAACATTTTATGCAGTGTCTGTAGAGGACAGATGTCCCAGCTTATAAAGTTATATAAGTGACTCCAAAATGCTACTCACAGTTTGCTGCACGCACAAAACAAATATTACACAGCAAGGCTCTTGATCCAGGAGGGGATTCTCTGCTGTTACCAAGCGAAGCTAGATTTTGGAAGAAGCTAACCACTTAGCTAGATAGCTAATTAGCTACTAAATTAGCAAACCAAATGCACAACCGCATGGCATTTAGCACATTTTAGAAATGTTACTTAATAGATATAAGATACCTTGCAAATGCTGCACAACAGTGAGTGACTCACAAGACTCCAGTCTCTCGCTGTTGTGTGCTGGTAAACAAACACCAAGTGCCTGGGGACTACCGGTAAATTGTATAATTAAAAATTATGTGACAGGTGAAATGAAGAACGCAATCTTCGTTATCTCTTAGCGTATTGCACAAGTTGACTGCAGGTATTTAACTTAAGTAGCTACAAATATTCAAATGTATAAAATGAACATCAACGAAATTGTTTCAACGATATTGACGGTAATGAAAAACCATCCCGTGGCTATTTCCAGATACCCAGGTATACAGTATATACTGTACGGTATACCACCAAAGCCTAGTATGGAGCCTTTTTTTCAATAAGGTACACAGGGCAACAACAAAAAACCATCCTAGGTCAATTGAGGAAGGATCTTCTTTAGGAGCATTACTGTTGTCCTTTCCTCAGCTCTGACTGTAATTGCCCGGGACCTATTCTCTTCTTTTCTATTCTCTTTTGACGTTCTTCATTGTAAAAAAGCCCGGGGCCTCAGCTATCCCATTTCAGCCCTATTGTGGGGGGGAATTCTGAAGGGCGTTTCCATTCCTTTTCTTCTCCTATCAAAAACACTTTCCAGGGTCTCTTCCTCTCCTTTCACAGGGCAGAAAAAAGGTTTTTGAGCAAGATGCCGTTTTAGGAACAGTGAATTGTTCTTGTTCGTAAGCGGAAGCTTTAACCTAGGGATGGGGATGAAGTCGAGTTATGTACTGTGGACATTTGGATCTTTTTTTCCCTCCGTTAGGAGAAAATAATCCCTCTCTTCCTCCTAACCGTGGACTCGTCTCCCAAATGGCAGCCTATTCCCTATATAGTGCGCTACTTTTGACCTGGTTCAAAAGTAGTTCACTATGTAGGTAATAAGGTGCCATTTAGCACTCTACCTGGCTATGCAGCCATATATTCTTTCTCGTATCTCATACCCTAAATATGAAACCCTGGAATTGTTTTCATTTCCATTATTTCCATGTAAATCTAGTGTAAAGTGCAGCCTGCCACACACACAGGAAACACAGTACTTGTTTTCCACTCGGATTGGGACACTAGTCCAGGATTGTGAAACTCATTCCATGGAGGGCCTAGTGTCGGCAGGTGTTTAGTTTCCCCTTTCAATTAAGCCAAAGACAACCAAGTGTGGGGAGTTCCTTACTAATTAGTGACCTGAATTCATCAATCAAGTACAAGGGAGGAGCGAAAACCCGCAGACACTCGACCCTGCGTGGAACAAGTGTGACACCTGTGCTCTAGCCTGACCTTCTCCATTATCTCTATGGTAATACACCCAGTCTCTGGAGCTGTTGGGGCTGACACCTGTTTGTCTGGGGGGAGGGGATACTATCATGACGGTAAAGATAGGGGAGGCTAGGTTCAAATCTCTAGGGAACAAACACACGCTACACGCAAATGTACAAACGCACATGCACACAAATAGAAACACGCACACATAAGCACGCACACACACACACACTACTCTACACCAATGCATTCACACAAACACAGATTGGACCTGTCAAACTGCTCTATTTGATATGAGGTTATCCATCACCTATCGTCAATAATCGAATTAACCTAATCACAGCCTCAGGAGGGCATCATCCTGAACACACACACACACACACACACACACACACACACACACACACACACACACAACCGGTAGCTTTGATCAACAAACGATCCGTTTTCTGTCCCTGTCTCTGACCCTGAGCCCCCTGTGATGGAGGGAGGGAGGGGTGGAGGTGAGGAGAGGGGTGAATGACTGGGTAAACCCACATGAAAGAGGAGAGGCATTATCCCCAACCTCGAGGTGTGGAGGAGAGAGGGAACATGGAGGATGGAGAGGACAGGTGGAGAATGGGCTGTGGTAGGGAGAGAGAATCCATCATTTTAACCTGTTAGTACAGAGAAAGACCGCTGCCTAAGTGGAGATGCCCTGGCTCTGATATAGTAGCTCTAGGGGCGTATGGATTTGGTGTGTGTGTGTGTGTGTAGTGTGGTGTAGTGTGGGGGGGCTGGCAGGAGTGGGGGGGGGGGGTGTACTGTGTTTGTGTCTGTGTTTAACTCCTCTGTTTTAGCTAGCTGCTAGGCGGTGTTTTAACTGGGCAGTGTGGCTTACATCTGAGAACAGAGAAAAACAGCTGTTCCCCGCTGGCCGCTGTTCAAAAGACTTTTCTTTATAACCATTTTCCAAGTAACCCTAATCATAAAATGTATGATAAACTTAAAAATATCTGGCACGGCGTAGCCATAAAAAGCTCTGAATCGTCAACATCAGAGAGGAGAAAAACCTGCAGTGCTGAGCAGCACAGAGCTGGGCTGGAAATAACATGCTTTTCTGTGTGAGGCGGTCGGTCTGCTCACCCAGGACTCATGCTATTAGCAAGCCACTAGCCTGCGGTTCAGAGCTGGGTTCAAACACTATTTGAAATAATTTCCAATACTGGGCTTGTTTGAGCTTGCCTGTTGCAATGGAACCAATAGAAGGGTCCCACAGCTGCAAACCCCACACATCTGGGACTCATACGAAAGCAAATGCTGAAAGTATTTGAAATTGTATTAGCGAAGTATTTGGCCACGCACTGAAGCCACAGAGAAAATATGATAGCTGAAAACCTCTTCGGAAAATGACCGTGTAAAACTGCTGAAGAGGGTTTGAGAGGCTTGTTAGGTTTAGGTTTTGAGGTCAGGAGAGGATCAGAGGCTGACTGTCAATTTCCCTCGAGAGCACAGAGAGAGACAGAGAGACAGAGAGAGAGAGAGAGAGAGAGAGAGAGAGAGAGAGAGAGAGTTCTAAACAGTGACAGGGGTTGGCTTTCGTTTTAGTGATAGCTTCACTGTCAAATCTGTGTATTAGTTTGTGGCCAGCGACTTTTATACAGAGAGTGCCACAAATTGTCTGTGCCATTTCAATTTGAAAATGACAACGGCGTTATAAGTCCTGGTTGTGACGGACTATACACATCCCCTGATGTAATCTGATGTAATTCCACAAAATGTTATGTGGTGAAATTGCAAGTTTGTGAAATGTAACACGTTTTGTCCACCATAGGAAATTAGCGTAATATAACAATGAAATATGTCAAATTAATTATATATTTTAATATATGATGATAGTAAACATAGCACACTCAAACATTTGTACAGCAATTACTTCTATTTCTTCCTACTTTAGCAATGGAGAGAGTTTAAAAATGCTCCTAAGCACAATTTCTCCTGGCGCTCAAGACTAGAGCCCTCTGTGGTCATCTCTGACTGTGGTCATAAAAAAATCCCAGTGGCACTTTCATGGCCACCTAATCATCCTCCTCTTTCCTAATGGGCATATATCACTCCTCGCCTCTCCACCTGATAGCTGATGTGTGGTGAGCATCCTGTCACAAAACTGGTTGCCGTGCATCATCCAGGTGGGTGCCGCATGTTTCTGGGGGATAAGGTGAGTTTCCCCCTACTATGCAAAGCACTTGGAATACCTCAGTTGGTAGAAAAGCGCTATATAAATATAATCAATGATTTATTATTATTATTAGAGCGTCCAAAGGGTCTGTGCAGCAGGCTGAATGTTTGACGTCCCTTCTTATAATAATAACCGTCTTCTGGTAGATGGAAAGGCTTTCCCAAAAACCTTCTCAATTACTTATGCCTACCTGGTATACTGATATCATGATAATTTGCATCAATCCAGTGGCAATTTGTTTACCGAACTCTGCAATTGCATGTGCCTAGTTGAATTAAAGGGTATCTACAGCATACAATGACATTCTAGACGACTCTGTGCTTCCAACTTTGTGGCAACAGTTTGGGGAAGGCCCTTTCCTGTTTCAGCATGACAATGCCCCCATGCACAAAGCGAGGTCCATACAAAAATGGTTTGTCGAGATCGGTGTGTAAGAACTTGACTGGGAACATGACACAGAGCCCTGACCTCAACACCATCAAACACCTTTGGGATGAATTGGAACGCGAACTGCGAGCCAGGCCTAATCACCCAACCTCACTAATGCTTGTGGCTGAATGGAAGCAAGTCCCTGTAGCAATGTTCCAACATCTAGTAGAAAGCATTCCCAGAAGAGTGGAGGCTGTTATAGCAGCAAAGGGGGGACCGACTCCATATTAATTTGGAATGAGATGTTCGACGAACACATACTTTTTTTCACGTACTGTATGTTGAACACTGCGCTAGCCTACACAATGCATTCGGATTTATACCCTTTGTTTTTTAAAAACATTTTGTTACGTTACAGCCTTATTCTAAAATGTATAAAATTGATTTTTCCCCTTCATCAATCTACACACAATAACCCATAATGACAAAGAAAAAAAAAATGTTTTTAATGTTTGCTAAATTATAAAAAATGTAAATGGTAATTTCAACTTTATTCAGTACTTTGTTGCAGCACCTTTGGCAGCGATGACAGCCTCAAGTCTTCTTGGGTATGACACTACAAGTGTCGCTGCACAGCTATTTTCAGGTCTCTCCAGAGATGTTTGATTGGGTTCAAGTCCGGACTCTGGCTGGCCACTCAATGACATTCAGAGACTTGTCCCGAAGCCACTCCTGTGTTGTCTTGGCTGTGTGCTTAGGGTCATTGTCCTGTTGGAAGGTGAACCTTCGTCCCAGTCTGATGTCCTGAGTGCTCTGGAGAAGGTTTTCATCAAGGTTCTCTCTGTCCTTTGCTCCATTCATCTTTGCCTCCGGCTTGACTAGTCTCCCTGTCGCTGAAAAACATCCCCACAGCATGATGCTGCTGCCACCACCATGCTTCACCGTAGGGATGGTGCCAGATTTCCTCCAGACGTGACACTTGGCATTCAAGCCAAAGAGTTTAATCTTTGTTTCATCAGACCACAAAATCTTGTTTCTCATGGTCTGAGAGTCCTTTAAGTGCCTTTTGGCAAACTCCAAGCGGCTGTCATGTGCCTTTTACTTAGGAGTTGCTTATGTCTGGCCACTCTACCATAAAGGCCTGATTGGTGGAGTGCTGCAGAGATGGTTGTCCTTCTGGAAGGTTCTCCCATCTCCACAGAGGAACTCTAGAGCTCTGTCAGTGTGACCATTGGGTTCTTTGCCCTTCTCCCCCGATTGCTCAGTTTTGCTGGGCTCTAGGAAGAGCTGGTGGTTCCAAACTTCTTCCATTTAAGAAATGATGGATGCCAATGTGTTCTTGGGGACATTCAATGCTGCAGAAATATTTTGGTATCCTTCCCCAGATCTGTGATCCTGTCTCGGAGCTCTACGGATAATTCCATCAACTTCATGGCTTGGTTTTTGCTCTGAAATGCACTGTCAACTGTGGGACCTTATATAGACAGGTGTATACCTTTCCAAATCATGTTCAATCAATTGAATTTACCACAGATGGACTCCAATCAAGTTGTAGAAACATCTCAAGGATGATCATGGAAACAGGATGCACCTGGACTCATTTTCGAGTTCCATAGCAAATGGTCCGAATACTTATGTAAAGGTAAGGTATTTTTGTATTTATTTTTAAAACATTTGCAAAAATGTCTAAAAACCTGTTTTCTCTTTGTAATTATATGCTGTTGTGTGTAGACTGATGAAAAAAAAATATACGGGTGTAAGCATAACAAAATGTGGAAAAAGTCTAAGGTCTGGATACTTTCCCGAATGCACAAACATACACTGACCAAAAATATAAATGCTGCAACATGTAAAGTGTTGGTCCCATGTTTCATGAGCTGAAATAAAAGATCCTGCAAATGTTCCATACCCGCAAAAAGCTTATTTTGCTCATATTTTGTGCAGAAATGTGTTTATATCCCTGTTAGTGAGCATTTCTCCTTTCCCAAGATAATCCATCCACCTGACAGGTGTGTATCAATAATCTGATTCAATAACCTGACAGGTGTGTATCATATCAGTAATCTGATTAAACAGCATGATCATTACATAGATGCCCCTTGTGCTGGAGACATTAAAAGGCCACTCTAAAATGTGCAGTTTTGTCACACAACACAATGCCACAGATGTCTCAAGTTTTGAGGGAGCGTGCAATTAGCATGCTAACTGCAGGAATGTCCAACAGAGCTGTTGCCAGAGAATTTAATGTTCCATTTCTCTACCATAAGCCGATTCCTTTTTAGAGAATTTGGCAGCACGTTTAACCTGCCTCACACCCGTATACCATGTGTAACCACACGAGTCCAGGACCTCCACATGCGGCTTCTTCACCTGCGGGATCTTCTGAGACCAGCCACCCAAACAGCTGATAAAACTGTGGGTTTGCACAACGGAATTCTTTTTTCTTTTTCATTTTTTATTTATTTTTTAACACAAAATAATTGCACTTGTAAGTTATTTGGTAGTAATATAAAACAACGCATCAAAGACAACAATACAGCAAAACAAAGAGAGAGACAAACAAAAAAACAAAAAAAGAAAAAGACAAGAAAAAATATATATTTTGATACAGTTGTTACAGGTCAACTAGCACAGATACAGTCCTTAATATCCAAGATGTTGTGTATACACATACCGGGCCTCTTACATCACCAATATATAAATATACATCACTCTGGAACTGCAGGGAAATGTAGTCGTTTAACATAAGAAAATAAGGGAGCCCACATTGCATAGAATTTGTCTATAGACCCATTGAGTGTGTGTTGAATTTTTTCCAACTTTATGCAATTCAAAAAGGATTTAATCCAAAGAGCATGAGAAGGGGTTGCAGAGGATTTTCATCTAAGTAAAATGAATCGTCTCGCTAACAAAGTGGCGAAGGAAATTACATCCTTATTCATTTTGGTCAATTGTATTGTTGGTATGGAAACCCCAAAATAATGCAATAAAAGGGTCTGGCTCGATCTGTGTGCCGCTTAATTCTAAGAGTATGTTAAAGATGTCTTTCCAGAAACCAACCAGAGATGGGCAACACCAAAACATGTGTACATGATTAGCTGGTTACATCGTACACAATTAGGGTTCACATCCTTGTAAATCTGGGATAATCTTGCTTCGGTCCAGTGGGCCCTATGAATGAGTTTGCATTAAATGGGACCGTGTCGGGCGCAAATAGAAGAGGTATGTACCTTTTTGAGTGCCCCTTCCCATAGTTCATCAGATATTTCCTCACCGAGTTCCTCCTCCCATGAGGATTTAATATTGTTTAATGAGGTGGTTTGTAGTGAGCAAATCTGACTGTAGATTATTGACAAGGTCCCCTTCAGAGTAGGAAGTGGGATAAGAAATGTGTCAAACTGTGTTTCACCAGGAAGGGTGGAGAATCGGGGCCCTATTCTGTGGACATAACTCCGGACTTGTAAGAACCTAAAGAAATGATGTCTGGGGAGACCAACTTTAGCTGATAATTGTTCAAACGCACTAAATGTACTGTTAATATAGAGTTCTCTAAATATTTTAATACTGAGACTAGACCATGTTGAGAAAGCACCATCAACCATGGATGTGGGAAAAGCTGGGTTTGAGGCTACCGGAGCAAAAGAAGAGGTTGCCTGAAACCCATAGTGGGGCCTAAATTTGATTCCAGATCTTCAACCTTGTTTTGACACGTATTTTTGGTGAAGGAGGAGTAAGAGAGGGAAGACAATGATGCCGGTATAGATGAGGCGGCCTCCATCTCTAGTCAAATTGGGGGTGGGAATATCTCTCTGCTCTGTAACCAGTACTGAATGATCGGCCCAATAATAGGTTAGCGGCCCAATAATAGAATCTGAAATCCGGTAGAGCTAGACCGCCGTCTGGTTTGGGCCTCTGCAAAAGCTGTTTTCGTATCGTAGGGGAATTTTTGTCTCATATCTTGGGATTCGGGAATATGACTGAAAAGGCCACAGGCCTTGAAAAATAAACAATTCCACTGATTGAAAGTATAAGGGGATATCGGTGAACAAATGCTGCGGTCAAGGCAACGATTTCAGCACCATGGACAGCGATCGGTAATGTGAGTGGCTGTCTGGCTGACACATTCAAAAAAATGGGGGGGCAAACTCCAGCCTGCCTTGCAAGGGGGTCCAGAGAAACTACGTTACGCCAGTGGCAGCAGCACAACACCAGATCAGGCCATGTCTCTCTTCAACAAGAGGTTTTCTGACAACTTGGGGCAACCTGGCTTAATAAAGGTTAAAGCTGTGTGTAGGCTATGTACAAAACCCCCCGTTAATTTGGTTTAATTGACATTTAATTTATTAATGAAGTGACGTATGTCTTCACCTGAAAACTGATGGCACTTTGCTGTAACAGTATGCTCTTACATTCCCGGTGTCAGTCAGTGTCAGTATTTGAAATGCGTTGTGCGAGGTCGAATCTAACTGTGTCTCTCTCCGGAGAGACACGAGTTCTCTTGACATTTAATGCAGCTTTTCTCTCCTTTTCTGTAATTAATATGACATTTCCCTCTGCCCCATATAACCCCATCTCTCCCTAGGCTGTTTTACTGACGGCTATAAAGATGAAATGTGAGGGCTATTAGAGACCCTCTTTGCACACTGCCATGGAGCCACAGACCCCTTTCAACTAAATCAGTATGGGGAAAAGCCAACAATGGGATGGGAGCACGGTTTACGATTCCCCCCTCGCTCCTCGTAAGTCCACCCCCATTCCACCTGCTTCTCTTGTCCAAATCCCACATACACCCTCACATTCTCAGACACCCCCGCACACACTTTGGCTCAGTGCCCACCCCATGACTCTGCTGCCGCTTGTGCCAGTAAGACCGTTTGAACAGACAAAGTTCTTTGTCTGTTTTAACTGTAATGTATTGCAACATAAGCACGACACAACAGGCAGTCAAGCGGTTATTTTTTAGGAGGGGAGTTCGCTTGCATGCAGCTATTTAGGAAAGCAGCAGCATATCGAACTAGACAAGACAGACAGGCAGGCAGTCAAAAGCGATTTAATGTGCAAACATTGGCTATTGGGAGGCAGAGACATATAGTCTACATCATCATATCATTGGTTGAGTGTTCAGAAGACGGTGAGAAGAAATGTTTGTGTGCGTAAAACAAAAAAAAGCACAGAACGTGATTCAGATCCTTAGCTTTGAGAAAGAGGGTTCTGGATGGGCCATGGGCGAAAACTCCATATTCACAGCCACCACCTTAAAGGAAAGAAATGTAATGAACTTAAAAACTTCACCTGTGCTTTGGCCTCAGCCCCAACTTGCTCTGGTTTGTATTAAAACTCCCTTGGCCCTGGAATCAGACAGACCGTCGCCCCATCCTTTCCCTCCTTCTCTCTCCCTCCGTCTCTCTCCCTCCGTCTCTCTCCCTCCATCTCTCTCCCTCCTCCTCTCTCCCTCCTCCTCTCTCCCTCCTTCTCTCCCCTCCTTCTCTCTCCCTCCTCCTCTCTCCCTCCTTCTCTCTCCCTCTGTCTCTCTACATCCGTCTCTCTACATCCGTCTCTCTACATCCGTCTCTCTCCCTCCTTCTCTCTCCCTCCGTCTCTCTCCCTCCGTCTCTCTCCCTCCTCCTCTCTCCCTCCTTCTCTCTCCCTCCTTCTCTCTCCCTCTGTCTCTCTACATCCGTCTCTCTACATCCGTCTCTCTACATCCGTCTCTCTCCCTCCTCTCTACATCCGTCTCTCTACATCCTTCTCTCTCCCTCCTTCTCTCTCCCTCCTTCTCTCTCCCTCCTTCTCTCTCCCTCCGTCTCTCTACATCCGTCTCTCTACCTCCTTCTCTCTCCCTCCTTCTCTCTCCCTCCGTCTCTCTCCCTCCGTCTCTCTACATCCGTCTCTCTACCTCCTTCTCTCTCCCTCCTTCTCTCTCCCTCCGTCTCAATCTTACCAGCTACAGTGCAGCTCCAGATCCAGCGAATGCCCTATCCAGCCATTCCCAACACAGTAAAAACCTGCGACAGGGAAGGATGTATAGAGAGGGAGAAATAAACTAAGACAAGGACCTAAGACAAGGAGTGACTGAGAGAAAAAAATGTGGAAGATGAAGGGATAAAGAGAGGGAGAAAGAGAAAGGGAGAGAGGGGAGATAAAATGGAGAAGGAGACAGAGAGTTGCAAGGTAGAGAGAGTACTGGAGATTTGAATTTGAATTGAAAGATGCCCATGATGTAAATCAGGTATTTTGCATTCCAAATTCTTCAGTCCAAGTCAATTTCCGATCTGGCTAGACATTTACATATCCAATCAACCAACCCTTCCATCAAACCAAATGGATTGAACAGAAAGTCTTCTCCATATGGTAGGGACTTCAGAAATTCCACACACACAGGCACACGCACGCACTTAACACACACACACGCACAGATACACACATGAGCACACACGAGCGCGCACGCGCAAACGCACACACGCAGAGAACAAGAGCGAGAGAGAGAGACCACCCTACTAGAATCTGAAGTCAAATGTTTACCGTTTACTGATGATCTAGTGCTTCTGTCCCCAACCAAGGAAGGCCTACAGCAGCATCTAGATCTTCTGCACAGATTCTGTCAGACCTGGGCCCTGAAAGTAATTCTCAGTGAGACAAAAATAATGGCGTTCCAAAAAAGGTCCAGTTGCCAGAACCACAAATACAAATTCCATCAAGATATCGTTGCCCTAGAGCACACAAAAGAACTATACCTATCTTGGCCTAAAAATCAGCACCACTTCCACAAAGCTGTGAACGATCTGAGGGACAAGGCAAGAAGGGCCTTTTACGCCATCAAAAGGAACATAAAATTAGACATCCCAATTAGGATCTGACAAAAAAATACTTGAATCAGTTATAGAACCCATTGCCCTTTATGGGTTGTGAGGTCTGGGGTCCGCTCACTAACCAATAATTCACAAATTGGGACAAACACCAAATTGAGACTGCATGCAGAATTCTGCAAAAGCATCCTTCGTGTACAAAGTAAAACACCAAATAATGCATGTAGAGCAGAATTAGGCTGATACCCGTTAATGATCAAAATCCAGACAAGAGACGTTAAATTCTACAATTACCTAAAGTGGAGCGATTCCCAAACCTTCCATAACAAAGCCATCACCTACAGAGAGATTAACTTAGATAAGAGTCCCCTAAGCAAGCTGGTCCTGTTCACAAACACAACCAGACCCCACAGAGCCCCAGGACCAGCTTCCTTAGGGGACTCTTCGCACCGGTCGGTCACATTTGGTTTGATCTAATTGTGTTGCTGTCCTGGGGCTCTGTGGTGTCTGGTTGTGTTTGTGAACAGAGCCCCAAGACAGCAACACAATTAGATCAAACCTATTGTGACCGACAGGCTCAATTTTGTCTTATGTAGCAACATTTAAAATTGTGTTTTTTACATTGGATATAAGTAGAGACTCAGAGCTAGACAATGGTATATTATACACTACAGTTGAGGAACAATGGAAAAGTAATTCTGCTTTGAAACTTGATTAACCTGTATACTCACTCTTCCGGCGCCGACAGATGGCCGCCTCGCTTCGCATTTCTAGGAAACCATGCAGTATTTCGTTTTTTTTACGTGTTATTTCTTACATTGGTACCCCAGGTAATCTTACGTTTCATTACATACAGTCGGAAGGAACTACTGAATATAAGAGCAACGTCAAATCACCATCATTACGACCAGGAATATGACTTTCCCAAAGTGGATCCTGTGTTTTGCCTTCCACCCAGGACAATGGATCGGATTCCAGCTGGCGACCCAAAACAATGACACCGAAAAAGGGACAAACGAAGCGGTCTTCTGGTCAGGCTCCGGAGACGGGCACATCACGCACCACTCCCTAGCATACTACTCACCAATGCCCAGTCTCTTGACAACAAGATTGATGAAATCCGAGCAAGGGTAGCATTCCAGAGAGACATCAGAGACTGTAACGTTCTTTGCTTCACGGAAACATGGCTCACTCGAGAGACGCTAACGGAGTCGGTGCAGCCAGCTGGTTTCTTCACGCATCACGCCGACAGAAACAAGCATCTTTCTGGTAAGAAGAAGGGCGGGGGGGTATGCCTTATGATGCTTCAAGAGGGCCACCATTGTTCCTGTTCCCAAGAAAGCTAAGGTAACTGAAATAAACGACTAGCACTCATTTCCGTCATAATGAAGTGCTTTGAGAGACTAGTCAAGGACCATATCACCTCCACCCTACCTGACACCCTAGACCCACTCCAATTTGCTTACCACCCCAATAGGTCCACAGTGCACACTGTGGACACACTGCACACTGCCCTAACCCATCTGGACAAGAGGAATACCAATGTGAGAAAGCTGTTCATCAACTATAGCTCAGCATTTAACACCATAGTACCCTCCAAACTCGTCACCAAGCTCGAGACCCTGGGTCTCGACCCCGCCCTATGCAACTGGGTACTGGACTTCCTGGGTAGGTAACAACAACAACATCTCCACCCCGCTGATCCTCAACACTGTGGCCCCACAAGGGTGCGTTCTGAGCCCTCTCCTGTACTCCTTGTTCACCCACGACTGCGTGGCCATGCACGCCTCCAACTCAATCATCAAGTTTGCGGATGACACTACAGTGGTAGAATTCATCACCAACAACGATGAGACGGCCTACAGGGAGGAGGTGAGGGCCCTCGGAGTGTGGTGTCAGGAAAATAACCTCACACTCAACGTCAACAAAACAAAGGAGATGATTGTGGACTTCAGGAAACAGCAGAGGGAGCACCCCCCTATCCATATCGACAGGACAGTAGTGGAGAGGGTAGTAAGTTTCAAATTCCTCGGTGTACACATCACGGACAAACTGAATTGGTCCACCCACACAGACAGCAGTGTGAAGAAGGCGCAGCAGCACCTCTTCAACCTCAGGAGGCTGAAGAAATTTGGCTTATCACCAAAAGCACTCACAAACTTCTACAGATGCACAATCGAGAGCATTCTGTCGGGCTGTATCACCGCCTGGTACGGCAACTGCTCCGCCCACAACCATAAGGCTCTCCAGAGGATAGTGAGGTCTGCACAACGCATCACTGGGGGCAAACTACCTGCCCTCTGGGACACCTACACCACCCGATGTCACAGGAAGGCCATAAAGATCATCAAGGACAACAACCACCCGAGCCACTGCCTGTTCACCCAGCTATTATCCAGAAGGCGAGGTCAGTACAGGTGCATAAAAGCAGGGGCCGAGAGACTGAAAAACTGCTTCTATCTCAAGGCCATCAGACTGTTAAACAGCCGCAACTAACATTGAGTGGCTGCTGCCAACATACTGACTCAACTCCAGCCACTTTAATATTGGAAATTGATGGAAATTGATGTCAAAAATGTATCACTAGCCACTTTAAACAATGCGACTTAATATAATGTTTACATACCCTACATTACTCATCTCATATGTATATGTATATACTGTACTCTATATCATCTACTGAATATATTCATATTCTTTATCCCTTTACACTTGTGTGTATAAGGTAGTAGTTGTGGAATTGTTAGGTTAGATTACTCATTGGTTATTACTGCATTGTTGGAACTAGAAGCACAAGCATTTCACTACACTCGCATTAACATCTGCTAACCATGTGTATGTGACAAATAAAATTTGATTTGATTCGAGAAAATGGCTTTAGAATGTTTTGGTACACCTACTGGTTGAGCTCTTTGTCTACACCCATTCAGCATCATTCACACTCTCTTAAGTTTTAGCCCCACCCATCTCTTTAAGGATTCACATGTGAGGCTGAGGAGTAGGGTTGATCTGAGCGTTCTGTCCTAACAACAGCAGTCAAGCACCCAAGCTAACTGGCTAACGTTGGCTAGCTTGCTAGCTACTTCCAGACACAAATGAGAGAACAGCTCACTCTGACCATTTTACTCACCCTAGCAGGGCTGGTTAGGCTGTTTTTATGTTATCCAGAGTGTTGGTGACTGTAACTGTGCTGCTGGCAACAATTTCATTAAGTTTTTTTCCCCCAACGTTTACTGACATATTCAACGGGTGTTGAGCATTCATAAATTCGTCAGTTATTCTGCGCTCTGGCATACTCAGACAAGAGTGCTCTGAAATCGGAGTAGATAGCAGAGTGAATTTACCAGCTACTTCTATCAACACTTCTCGCAGTGACATCATGAACATTTTACTGAAATGGTTACTTGCATAGTGGAGTCTTTTGTTAAGACATGTAGCTAGCTAGCTAACTAGTTAAACAATGAACCATAATCCCAACTCATGATGTCACTACCCTGCATGAATCTGCAGGTAGCTAACCAACCAGGTTCAATGTTAGCTAGATAACATTAGGCTATAACTAGCCAAGCAACTGGCTCTGAGATACAAATAATATTACTACACAGATCATACACGTAATGTCGGCTAGCAAGCCAGCCAGCTAACAATAGCTAGCTAACGGTACACTTTAACTTTAAATTAAAACAACTTTTTTGACATAATTAGAAATGTGTAATATCAAAAAATGTAGCTAGCTAGACTATCCTACCCATATACATGGATGGACGCTTCTCCCTCTCCATCACGGATTCCATGGTTGCCCTTAATTCCACTGATTTTAAAACTCGGCCCTCCAGAAAGTGGAGAGCAACACTTAAACCAACTAGGCTTGTAAATGTAACAATTTTATATTTACAGATGGCATACACGTTTGTTATTAAGGCACATGAAAGTTCACATGTTCCAGAAGGCATTTCTGCCAAAAAGAAACGCATTTTGAGTTTTAAAAAGTTCACATTTAAATGGCTCTCATGTGAAGTAGTGCCGAGCGACATAAGCCTAGTTTCCTAAAACGAGTCACAAATGAGAAAACAAAAAGATAATTATTTGACACATTGGAAAGAATTTCCCAAAGAACAGACCAAACTGGAATGCTATTTGGCCCTAAACAGAGAGTACACAGTGGCAGAATACCTGACCACTGTGACTGACTCAAAAATAAGGAAAGCTTTGTCTATGTACAGACTCAGTGAGCATTGACACATACACAGAACCACAAAGAATTTGAAAACAAATCACATTTTGATCAAATCCCATATCTATTGGATGAATTACCACAGTGTGCCACCACAGCACAAGAAAAGGGCAACCAGTGAAGAACAAACACCATTGTATATACAACCCATATTTATGTTTATTTATTTTCCCTTTTGTAATTTAACTATTTGCACATTGTTATAACACTGTACATAGCCATAATATGACATTTGAAATGTATATATTCCTTTGAAACATTTTTTGAGTGTAATGTTTACTGTTCATTTTGAAATTGTTTCTTTAACTTTTTTGGCAATGTAACCATACTATCTGTTTCCCATGTCAATAAAGCCCATTGAATTGAGAGCGAGAGAGAATGTGTAAGGTTACTGATCATTTCTGATTGTTTATTTCACTTGCTTTGGCAATATAAACGTGTTTCTGATGGCAATACAGCCTCTTTGAACTGAAATTGAATTGAAACTGAATTGAAATTGAAATGAGAGAGACAGAGAGAAAAAGGGACAGAGGGAAGAGAGAGACTGAAAAACGGAAGCCTTACATTCTCTCTCCCACTCTTCTAATTCACTCAGCCTTGTTCGAGGCAAATGCCAGCCAGGATAAGGCAAGGCAATAACAAAAGAGGCGTGACTGTGTGACTGAGCCACTCGTAAATGCCATCGCTCATCTATTCAGTGTGAAGTAGCCAATCCAGTCCCAATACTCATGCTGATGAGGGACAGAAAGAGAGAGAAGGGGTTAGATAAGGTGCCAATTAAAGCTAACCCAGGGACAACTTTGCAGATCATGGATCTGTGTCTTTTTACTTTCAACCCAACTAGATTTACGAAGTGGTGAGTTGTCAATAGCCTGAATCATGAAATGTTTATTGTGCATGGATCACACAATGGGCTAGACTCCAAAAAATGAAGAAGTCCTATTTCACATGGTTTGTCAGGAGTAATATATTCTTAATGTGCTGTGGGTGAAAGACTTCCACTATCCGCTCTGGCTGTGCCCCTATGGCCCTGGTCAAAAGTAATGCACTATATAGGGAATAGGGTGCCACTTGGGACACAACCTCTATGTATCCCGCTCATAAATAGTAGGAATCCCAATCCAAGTAAAGCAAAAACAAATCAGTCCTCGGCCACTTCAAAGCATTGTTGCTTTAGGACTTTATGGCAATGACTTAACTTAGGAAATGTTTTAAATTGTTTTTTAAGTGGTGGGGAAATACATTTTTTCCTATATCTATGGACTTAGCTACTTACTAGAAGTCTCTCAAGATCAATGACTTAGACTTCGGAAATATTTTTTGGGCTTTTAAGTGGGGAAATACTTCAATGCTAGCTACAGGGTTCAAATGAGTCCACTAGATTGTAGGCTTTTGCAGTGGTGGAAAAAGTACCCAATTGTCATACTTGAGTAAACAATACCTTAGAGTAAAAGTGAAAGTCACCAAGTAAAATAATACTATTTGAGTAAGTCTAAGTATTTGGTTTTAAATATACAGTGCATTCTGAAAGTATTCAGATCCCTTGACTTTTTCCACATGTTGTTGCCTTACAGCCTTATTCCAAAATTGATTAAATAAATAAATCCACACACACAATACCCCATAACGACCAAGCAAAAACAGGTTTTTAGAAATGTTTGCAAATGTATTAAGAATAAAACACTGATATTTACTTACACATTTACTTAAGTATTCAGACCATTTACTCAGTACTTTGTTGAAGCACCTTTGGCAGCGATTAGAGTCTTGAGTCTTCTTGGGTATGATGCTACAAGCTTGAAACACCTGTATTTGAGGAGTTTCTCCCATTCTTCTCTGTAGATCCCTCAAGCTCAGTCAGGTTGAATGGGGAGCGTTGCTGCACAGCTATTTTCAGGTCTCTCCAGAGATATTCGATCGGGTTCAAATCCGGGCTCTGGCTGGGCCACACAAAGACATTGAGACTTGTCCCGAAGTGACTCCTGTGTTGTCTTGGCTGTGTGCTTAAGGTCGTTGTCCTGTTGGAAGGTGAACCTTTGCCCCAGTCTGATGTTCTGAGCGCTCTTGAGCAGGTTTTCATCAAGGTTCTCTCTGTCCTTTACTCCGTTCATCTTTGCCTCGATCCTGACTAGTCTCCCATGTCACGTTCTGACCTTAGTTCCTTTGTTTTGTCTTTTGTTTTAGTATGGTCAGGGCATTGGGTAGGTTGTCTATGTTAGTTTTTCTATGATTTTCTATTTCTGTGTTTGGCCTGGTATGGTTCTCAATCAGAGGCAGCTGTCAATCGTTGTCCCTGATTGAGAACCATATTTAGGTAGCCTGTTTTCCATTGTGTTTTGTGGGTGGTTATTTTCAGTCTTTGTGTGTCTGCACCAGACAGAACTGTTTCGGTTGTTTCTTTGTTGTTTGTTATTCAGTGTCCAGTTTTTTTCATTAAATAAGATGAACACTTACCACGCTGCGCTTTGGTCCTCACCTTCTTCCCACGACAGCCATTACATCCCAGTCGCTGAAGAACATGCCCACAGCATGATGCCGCCACCACCATGCTTCACCGTAGGGATGATGCCAGGTTTCCCCCAGACGTGACACTTGGCTTCAAGCCAAAAAGTTCAATCTTGGTTTCATCAGACAACAGAATCTTGTTTTGGATGGTCTGAGTTCTTTAGGTACCTTTTGGCAAACTCCAAGCGGCTGTCATGTGCCTTTTACTGAGGAGAGGCTTCCATCTGACCACTCTAACATAAAGGCCTGATTGGTGGAGTGCTGCAGAGATGGTTGTCTTTCTGGAAAGTTCTCCAATCTCCACAGAGGAACTGTAGAGATCTTTCAGAGTCACCATCAGTTTCTTGGTCACCTCTCTGACCAAAGCCCTTCTCCACCAATTTCTCAGTTTGGCCAGTTGACCAGTTCTAGGAAGAGTCTTAGTGGTTCCAAACTTCTGTGTTCTTGGGGACCTTCAATGCTGCAGAAATGTTTTGGCACCCTTCACCAGATCTGTCCATCGACAGAATCCTCTCTCGTAACTCTACAGACACTTCCTTCGAACTCATGGCTTGGGTTCTTCCCTGACTGTCAACTGTGGGACCTTATATAGACAGGTGTGTGCCTTTCCAAATCATGTCCAATCAATTGAATTTACCACAGGTGGACTCCAATCAAGTTGTAGATACATGTCAAGGAGGATCAATGGAAACAGGATGCACCCGAGCTCAATTTGGAGTCTAATAGCAAAGGGTCTGAATACTTATGTAAATAAGGTATTTCAGTTTTTATATTTTTTACCTGTTTTCACTTTTTCATTATGGGGTATTGTGTGTAGATTGCCGAGTTCCCCCAAAATATTTAATACTTTTTAGAATAAGGTTGTAACAAAACAAAATGTGGAAAAAACAAAGGGATCTGAATACTTTCCGAAGGCACTGTACTTAAGTATCAAAAGTAAACATAATCGCTAAAATGTAAAAGTTTACATAATTTCAAATTACTCATTTTTCTGTCCTGCTGAGCATTCAAAATGTAACGAGTACTTTTGGGTGTCAGGGAAAATGTATGGAGTAAAAAGTACATAATTTTCTTTAGGAAAATAGTGGAGTAAAAGTAGAAATGGTCAAAAATATAAATAGTGAAGACATGCCCAATAACATGACTTAAGTAGTACTTTAAAATATTTTTACATAGACCTTTCCTGAAGTCTAATAACTAGTGGCTTCATGGGTGGAATGCTATTAATATTTTTCATAAATAATAAACATTGTGTTAAAAAAAGCAGAAAATCTGGTGTTTCTATGTCAAACAAGGTTTGCTATATTTCAGTCTTCTGTGTTGTATATAAACTGTAATATTGTGATGCAAACTCTAAATCTGACATGGTACAGGTGTCTACTTTTATTAAGCCCGTAACAATGTGTGTGAGGTGTATACTTTTGTTTCAAAGTATATTTGTTTAAGACTACCAAGAATCACTGTGTGTGACCCTGATTTAGCCCACTGCAGCAAAAGGTTATTAAGTATACCACTGGACCTATGTGAGTGTTGTCTGTGAATGCAGCTGACAGCAATGTCTACTAGGCTATGGGCATATGTATGGGAGGTTATGGGCCTATGATTGTGAGTGTTGTATGTAAGTAAGTAGGGCTGTGTGAGTTAATATTAGTCATTTAACAGATGCTCTTATCCAGAGCGACTGTTAGTTAGTGCATTCATCTTAAGATAGCTAGGTGGGACAACCACATATCACAGTGTTGTGTTGTATTTGAGTGTAGCTGATCGCAATCATAGGCCTATGAGTGTGGTACATAAGTAAGTATGGCTGTGTGAGTGCTGTAGCCATGTAAGTGTTTTATATGAGACTGACAGCGATGGCAGGAATTGTGTTTTCCAGACAGCCCAGACACGGTGGTGTCCCCTGGCATGCCCTGGATCAGTGGGGTGAGGAGGACTTTGCTTGTACAAACTCTTCAAGCGTGGTTGGCTTCCCGTGATGACAAGGATAAAAGGATCGCCACCATTAAATATTCACACGTGAATGTCTGAGAGGGGCAAGGGGGGAAACAACCCCACACCCCCAAGGACACACGCTCATACACACACAAATTTACACATGCACGCACACACACACACACACACTTAGGGGATTCTGTGTCAAACCATCTGAGAGGGAATCTCTCCCCTGACTTCTCAGAAGCATGTCTCTATGTACTCTACTTCTAAAGACTTGGTTGCATTTTAAGAACAGTCTGCCTAAGTCAATCACATCATACACCATGCTGCATGTACCAGAAGTGACATCACTACGTGTATCTTCAGACAATAACAGGAATTTAAAATCTCCTTGCTGTATGATTTTATTGATGTGTTGTGTGAGTACACTTTCTCATGTAAATAAAACCACGGCAGATTCAACAGAGTAGGGAAGAAATATAACAAGGAAAGACAGAATGGGGTTGCTGTTGTAAAGTGTCTAAACAATGTTCAGAGATACTAATAGTGAGGCTAAATGCTAACAGACAAAGCTAACTCCACCAGCGCCAGCTTACAGCATACTAATAGTGAGGCTAAATGCTAACAGCCTAAGCCAACTCCACCAGCCAGCTTCCAGCATACTAATAGTAAAGCTAAATGCTAACAGGGTAAGCTACCTCCCCCAGCAGGCTTCAAGCATACTAATAGTTTTTAAAGTTTTTTTTATTTCACCTTTATTTAACCAGGTAGGCTAGTTGAGAACAAGTTCTCATTTACAACTGCGACCTGGCCAAGATAAAGCAAAGCAGTGCGACACAAACAACAACACAGAGTTACACATGGAATAAACAAACGTACAGTCAATAACACAATAGAAATAGAAAATCTATATACAGTGTGTGCAAATGAGGTAAAATTAGGGAGGTAAGGCAATAAATAGGCCGTAGTGGCGAAGTAATTACAATTTAGCAATTAACACTGGAGAGATAGATGTGCAGAAGATGAATGTGCAAGTAGTGATACTGGACTGCAAAGGAGCAAAACAAAATTATAACAATATGGGGATGAGGTAGTTGGATGGGATATTTACAGATGGGCTATGTACAGGTGCAATAATCTGTGAGCTGCTCTGACAGCTGGTGCTTAAAGTTAGTGAGGGAGATATGAGTCTCCAGCTTCAGTGATTTTGGCAATTCGTTCCAGTCATTGGCAGCAGTGAACTGGAAGGAAAGGCGGTCAAAGGAGGAATTGGCTTTGGGGGTGACCAGTGAAATATACCTGCTGGAGCGTGTGCTACGGGTGGGTGCTGCTATGGTGACCGGTGAGCTGAGATAAGGCGGGGTTTTACCTAGCAAAGACTTACAGATTACCTAGAGCCAGTGGGTTTTGAGACGAATATGAAGCGAGGGCCAGCCAATGAGAGCATACAGGTCGCAGAGGTGGGTAGTATATGGGGCTTTCCTGACAAAACGGATGGCACTGTGATAGACTGCATCCAATTTGCAGGGTAGGATAGATATAGGTCTATAACAGTTTGGGTCTAGAGTGTCTCCCCCTTTGAAGAGGGGAATGACCACAGCAGCTTTCCAATCTTTGGGGATCTCAGACGATACAAAAGACAGGTTGAACAGGCTAGTAATAGGGGTTGCAATAATGGCGGCGGATCATTTTAGAAAGAGAGGGTCCAGATTGTCTAGCCCAGCTGATTTGTTAGGGGTCCAGAATTTACAACTCTTTTGGAACATCAGCTATCTGGATTTTGGTGAAGGAGAAATGGGGGAGGCTTGGGCAAGTTGCTGTGGGGGGTGCAGAGCTGTTGACCGGGGTAGGGGTAGCCAGGTGGAAAGCATGGCCAGCCGTAGAAAAATGGTTGTTGAAATTCTCAATTATCGTGGATTTATCAGTGGTGACAGTGTTTCCTAGCCTCAGTGCAGTGGGAGGCTGGGAGGAGGTGCTCTTATTCTCCATGGACTTTTCAGTGTCCCAGAACGTTTTCCAGTTAGCACTACAGGATGCAAATTTCTGTTTGAAAAAGCTAGTTTTTGCTTTCCTAACTGCCTGTGTATATTGGTTCCTAACTTCCCTGAAATTTGCATATCGCGGGGGCTATTTGATGCTAATGCGATACGCCACAGGATGTTTTTGTGCTGGTCAAGGGCAGTCAGGTCTGGAGTGAACCAAGGGCAATATATGTTCCCGGTTCAAAGTTTTTTGAATGGGGGCATGCTTTTTTAAGATGCTGAGGAAAGCACTGACTGACAGAATGAGGTCAACATCCTTCCAGGTTTCCCGGGCCAGGTCGATTAGAAAAGTCTGCTCGCTGAAGTGTTTTAGAGAGCGGTTGACAGTGATGAGGGGTGGTTGTTTGACCGAAGACCCATTATGGATGCAGGCAATGAGGCAGTGATCGCTGAGATCCTGGTTGAAGACAGCAGAGGTATATGTAGAGGGCAGGTTGGTCAGGATGATATCTATGAGGTTGCCCGTGTTTACGGATTTGGGGTTGTACATGGTAGGTTCATTGATCATTTGTGTGAGATTGAGGGCATCTAGCTTAGATTGTAGGACGGCCGGGGTGTTAAGCATATCCCAGTTTAGGTCACCTAACAGAACGAGCTCTGAAGATAATCAATTCACATATGGTGTCCAGCTCACAGCTGGGGGCTGATGGTGGTCTATAACAAGTGGTAACGGTGAGAGACTTGTTTCTGGAAAGGATCATTTTTAGAAGTAGAACCTCGAATTGTTTGGGCACAGACCTGGATAGTGTGACAGAACTCTGCAGGCTATCTCTGCAGTAGATTGGCAGTTCTATCTTGTCGGAAAATGTTATAGATATTATAGTGAGGCTAAATGCTAACCCAACTCCTCCAGCTCAGGCTCCAGAGGGGGTCTCACCTGCAGTAGTTGTGGCTGCCAAGACCCCCCTCTCCGTTGGGGTACTTGAGGGTGTTGTAGGGGTGCTGGAAGGTCTCATTCCAGAAGAGGCATGGCTTGCCCCCAAGGAGGCTCGTCTGGTTTTGGCAGCCCCTGTAGTCTCCTCCATTGGCTGTGTAACATTCTGGAGAGAAAAAGAGAGAGAGGGAGAGGGGAAGGGAAGGAGGGGGGGGGGGGAATTAGGGAAGGAGGGGGGAATGAGGGAAGGAGAGAGGAAGAGAGAGAAGGGAGAGAGGGGGAGAGAGATTTAACAAGTGTTCACTGTGTTTGGCATTTAGAGAGAAAGACCTATTCTGATAAAAATCCAAAGCTTGGCTGAGTTTTTTTCAGTCATGTTTTCACATCAATGTAGTGATGTTGTTAATATTGGGCCAAAAGAGTAGGCTTGAATTATTAGCGTTTTACACAAATAGGATACAATCGAAATAACTGTAAGTCTTGGAACAGTTGTGTTCTTTACCCAATTTTAGATTCTAAAGATGGCCAAATGTGTTAGATAGCTAGCGTGAGATCAATCACACAATATTGTTCCAATTAATGCCCTCCAAATGTGAAGGGTCTTGAGAAACCACTACGATGTATACAGTAAAAAACACAGGCATGGTTTGAATTTTCTGTCAAATTGGACGACAACCATATGGAGACGAGAGAGAGAGAGAGAGAGAGCGCGAGAGCAAGTGAGAGAGAGAGGGGGGGGACAGAGAGAACAAACTAAAGCACGGTTAAACAACTTCATCTCCAACGCTCAAGGAAAACACAAAATGGAGAAAATAAACACTTTTTTTCTCAGACAACAAAAGAAAGAGTAACCAAATTATCACAGCCAGTGGTGAAGGGAGTCTGATGAGCCCTCATTGCGCAGTGTTTCCCTGGGGCTCAGAGGGAGGGAGGAGGGTCTCTGGTCTGGCCAGCACAGACACAGGCCCTGTCTGAAAATGCATCTTAAACCCTCATCTAGTTGAGGTGCAGTACAGTGAAGTATAGAGCGAAGCTCTGTCACTTCTACTGTCCACCCTGCTTGCAGTGACAGCCATATGCCCTGAGAGATAACGCTATGATGTCGGTCTCTCTCTGCTTCCCCTTTGGAGTCTAAAGTTTAAAGCTCATTTCCTGTTCCACAGCATCTAGGGTAGAACATCATTCAGATCAGTCTATCCCAACAGTGTTGTCTATACACCCTCGTGAAGCAGCCCTGTACAGCTCGTTACCGGCCTGTTTGGGAAGAGACAGCAGCATCACAGAGCCTTGGAAGGACTGTTCCCAAAGTCACCCACGCAACTCAGCCCTAGATGTGTTAGTTCACAGACGAAGGAGTCAATTAGTCCTACCACTCGGTATTGGTCTCCCCTGATTCCCGTTTTCTCCTCAAGAGACCCTTACCCAGTCCTCCATAAGGTGGATCTATGGAAGAACACCGAGCAAAATACAGCAGAAACTAAATCAAAACGACTTCAGTCATCCAGTGTTGTCTGTATGGAGGTTATGGGGGTTTGATATTACATTTACATTTACATTTAAGTCATTTAGCAGACGCTCTTATCCAGAGCGACTTACAAATTGGTGCGTTCACCTTAAGACATCCAGTGGAACAGCCACTTTACAATAGTGCATCTAAATCTTTTAAGGGGGGGGGGGGGGGGGGGTGAGAAGGATTACTTTATCCTATCCTAGGTACAGACAAGTGCCTGGATTAGGACCTGCGCTGCTTCCTGTGTGAGGCAGGGTCGTACTCTGCGGATGTTGTAGAGCATGAACCTACAAGAACGGGCCACCGCCTTGATGTTAGTTGAGAACGACAGGGTGTTGTCCAGGATCACGCCAAGGTTCTTAGCGCTCTGGGAGGAGGACACAATGGAGTTGATATCTGAAACACAACTTGTCTGAAGTCATTCCTTCTATGTCTCGTGCCAAAAGTAACAGGAAACACATACAAAGAAACTCCAACAACGTATTCTGCACTAATAATCACATACAATAGTTTCCCTCGTGAAACACTATGTTCTTGCAGAAAAACGAGCTGTCTCCATGTCAAACCAGGAGAGGCCTCCAGTTTCTTTCAGTGTCATGTAAAAGTGCGTTTTAATTAAAGACATTTAGGGCAGGCGCAATTGTTCGGTCAGCCCGATCCACGATCCATCAGCGGTATGACAGACTGACAGGCTTCACTGCTCGTAAGGAGCTGAGGGGTGTAGGGTTTCAGTAATTATGAAGCCACTCCATTGTCTGTAAATTGTAAACAGCTCCTCACTCCCTCAGTGAATTAGTTCTGCCAGTGTCTAGGTTTGCGTGGCTCAGTATCAGCCAAGCATCATAAATATACCTAGAGACTAAAGTGAAGGGGAACGAACATGTATTCATAAAAGTAGCAATCCGGCTTTATAGCGTTAGGAGACGTGTCACACTCGTATGGGGAGTATAGAGAGAATGTTAACAGAGAGAGATAGCATCAGCGATCAGTCTGGCGTTCAGAGGACAGATGAGGCAGTTTAATAAGGTGGGATGATTGTGTGTGTGTGTGTGTGTGTTTATTTTTATTTGACCTTTATTTTACTAGGCAAGTCAGTTAAGAACAAATTCTTATTTTCAATGGCGGCCTAGGAACAGTGGGTTAACTGCCTGTTCAGGGGCAGAACGACAGATTTGTATCTTGTCAGCTCGGGGTTTGAACTTGAAACCTTCCGGTTACTAGTCCAATGCTCTAACCACTAGTCTACCCTTCCGCCGTGTGTGTGTGTGTGTGTGTGTGTGTGTGTGTGTGTGTGTGTGTGTGTCTGTGTGTGTGTGTGTGTGTGTCTGTGTGTGTGTGTGTGTGTGTGTGTGTGTGTCACAGGATTCACACTGAGCAGTGTGGAGAGTTTGAGGGCCAGTTCCAGTGCGTTTATGAGTCACTCATATCCCAGAGCAATCACGTCAAGGGTGCTATACTCTCCACTCCAGTCATCTTAGACAGACAGCAGTACCTTGCAGGAAGCGTTGAGGCAGAGCCTTGCATGACAAACAGGCCTCGTGTCGGTCCTTCAAACTAGACACACACACACACACTAGATTGAAATTGAAGCGACTGATGTTATTGTGCCTGCTTTACAAAGCAATAGATCAGAAGAGAAAAGGAGAGGAACCCAACGTGACTTTATGAAATGTCTCCTATTTGTTCAATTTTTGTGAAAGTTTACTGTTTCAGTGTTCAGTACTTTGGATACTACTCCTGCTGTTGGCAGTCATGTCCCTGCTATGGCGAAGCTATCTAACCCTTCCAGGACGAGACGGTAAATAAGACAGTGTTTTCCTAGCGGCCGGGCCAAGGGCTTGATGTGGTCTGAAGGCACCATTTGCCTGTGGTGGGAATGGGAAGTAGTGTATCTGCAGGGACTCAGAGATAATTGAGGCCATCTTAAAGATGAATGGAGTGTTTAAAAGGCCTGCGGAGGAAGGGAGGGAGGGATACCATGCACATGTCCTTCAAAATGAAAGTTCCTCCCGCTATAGGATGAGGATAGGAAGAGAGATCCAAAAGCTGTGACACAATCCATCCACTTACTACAAGGTCTCCATCCGAAATGGTACACTATTCCTTATTTAGTGCACTACTTTTAACTAGGACCCATCAAAAATAGTGCTCTATATAAGGGAATAGGAAGCTATTTGGGACATACTCCAGCTGTCCTCTTCCCTCTGATTGGTGACTATCGCCACCTCAGCTCCCCCCCCCTCTCTGTCAGCATGTGACCATTCCACTCATGTCACATGACAAGGGCCTTTCTTGTGGTTGCATCACAGCCTGATGGGAAACAGAACCAGAGACCATGACCGCATGAGAGAGAGAGAGAGAGAGAGAGAGAGAGAGAGAGAGAGAGAGAGAGAGAGAGAGAGAGAGAGAGAGAGAGTGGGGGTGAGTAGAAAAAAATGTTTAAATACATGCAAGATCCTCAAATAGAAAAGTCCGGGAAAAGGGAGGAGTAGAGGAGGATGGAGGACTCGCCCCAAACCCCAACCAGCAAAGTCTTGCTCTCGCAGGATACCACACAAACCCAAGAAGTCTTAAAAAAGGAAAGAGAGGAGGATAATTCACTGAGAGCTAATCGCCCTGTTATTATATTTGTCTGGATTTGTGGGCTAATTACTTCCATACTAAGACTTCAAATAGTGCTCGTGGCGAGTGATGGAGAGAGAGAGATTGAGAGAGGGATATATAGAGAGGGGGAGAGAAAGAGAGAGAGAGGGGAAAGAGAAGGAGAGAGAGAGAGAGAGAGAAAGAGGGAGAGAGAGCTGTGCCTGCCTGCTTGTGGTCACGTGATTTAATTGGTAAACAAAACAAACAAGCAGACAAACAAAGGGTGTTTCTCTGTAGAGAGCTGCCAGGTCACACTATTAATACAGCACTGTGTTGTTGTGTTAGCTATGAGCAGGGATGAAACAAAGCGCAAGATAATTACATAGGTCTGGTTCTAAAGACAGACTCTGATTTAAGGAGCTTCCTCCATCCCTCTCTATATCCCCCCATCCTTCTATCCATTCCGCCATCTTTATTGCAACCCAGTAGGGAGTAACAGAGGGACAACCATGAGGACTGACTGTAGGACTGACTATATATATATATATATTTTTAAAATGTGTATTTATTTCATCTTTATTTAACTAGACAAGTCAGTTAAGAACAAATTCCTATTTACAAAGACGGCCTACCAAAAGGCAAGAGGCCTCCTGCGGGGCTGGGATTATTATTTTTTTTTAAATCAACACGACAAGAGAGACAACACAACACTACATAAAGAGAGAACTAAGACAACAAACATAGCAAGGCAGCAACACATGACAACCAAACATGGTAGCAACACAACATGACAACAACATGGTAGCAACACAACATGGCAGCAGCACGGTAAAACATGGTAAAAGCACAAAACATTATTGGGCACAGACAACAGCACAGGGCAAGAAGGTAGAGACAACTATACATCACGCAAAAGATCCACAACTGTCAGTAAGAATGTACATTTGAGTCTTTGATTGAAACTTTCCAGTTTGAGTGATTGTTGCAGCTCGTTCCAGTCGCTAGCTGCAGCGAACTGAAAAGAGGAGCGACCCAGGGATGTGTGTGCTTTGGGGACCTTTAACAGATTGTGACTGGCAGAACAGGTGTTGTATGTGGAGGATGAGGGCTGCAGTAAATATCTCAGATATATATGAGGTTACTGACAAAATAAAGTAAACACCAACATAAAGTGTCTTAATAAAGCATTGGGGCACCACGGGCCGAACTCGGCTAGGCGAAACAAACATGTGTGCCTGCATACTCCGTTAAAAGACCTTCATTTGAGAAACAAGAAAAAACGAGTCAATAGTACTGCTTGTCCATTCGGAGACACCGTAGTCAGTATACACTTCCTCAAAATAGTCTTCAAGAAATCTGTCAGTAATTGTGACGTTTTTGTCAAGGAGATTTTAGTCGCGCGATTTTACATTTTACTAACATGCTGACCATGACGTAACATCCAGCACGCATAAAGCAACTCATTCTGTTTCGTACATCCTCTCTCTACCAGGTGTAGCGCTTCTCTCGCAGATTAAAACTAAGAAAGGGACAGGGTCAGGGGGGGATACCTAGTCAATTTGACAACTGAATGCATTCATTTTTTGCGTCATCACCGCAAGCCATCATGACTCTCAAAAGCCGTTACTTACTTCTGAAGATAACTTTAGCGCGCCCTAAAAACCTGATTCAAATTCGACATAAACTCTTCATAGTGTTTTATTTACATTTTAGAGGTGATAAGTTGGACAGATCGGGTTTCCCCACACGGCTCATCTCCCCCTTTCCCTATCACACAGTAGGTTTCGCTTCCCTACCCGCCATTTTTAAAAAGACCTGATGGAGCTCATTGCCTTCTTCAATCATGCAGAGATGTGCAGCATGAAGGTCTCGTCATTGATTTGGCCGGAAAGGGGATAAATTGTGCTTGACAATGGTATTCATATTACAGTTGACCTGGAAGTATTACGTTTTTGGGGCGCTAAAATAAGGTCAATTGTACGTTCCAGTGTGATGTACAAAAGTGCATTCGCTAACTATAGTTGGTTCAGAGTTATTTTTGATATTTCAACCTGCATGTCCTGATCGCGTCTGGTGTGGATGGACAAAAATCAACATGCGGACGCACGCGTATGCCCGGTCTAGTCAGAATGTAAAATGTTTGGTGCAGTATTTCTCAAGTGAAAAAATTTGAATGAAAACGATTAGTCTCTGGTTAAAAACACCCGCCCGCCTGCAAATGCAAGTAGATTTTGGCATTGGTGGGTAAGATATCTATTTCACCAGCCAGGTTGGCAGATGGTCAGGGCTCCACAATGCGAGCATTTCACTTGCATTTGTGAATAAAAATAGTCAAGTATGATCACATTTCTAGTAAAATAAATTCTACATTAGCTGTTCTTCAAAGTATTTTCCATAGCTGGTAAATTGGGTCAAAGAACTATGAAACCTACACAGCCTATTCCACCTTGCGCTGCAACAATGCCTGGCTGGGGGGGGCTGTGCACATGTGAAGAGCTGAAAGATTCATTTTTTATAAGCACAGCGCACAGACATACAAGTTGGTCTAATTTACTTGAAACAAAATATTATTTACATTGTTTTGTTCACAAGCTAGGTTGTTTTCCTATTATTGAATTTCAACTGCTAGGGAAAGGAGAAGACTGGAGTCGCGTTAGGACCCCAGGCATGGAGTCATTGCTGAGGACCAAAACTAACAAAAACGTCACAAAATGTCGTCATAACATATGCACCAACCATCCCAAACTGTTTAGGCTGGGAAGCATGCAGAGGCCTTCAGTCCACTTCCCTGTTTACGAAGCGCGTGACAAATAGAATTTGATTTGAGGAAGGCACCGCATGGCAGAGGGGGAAAACATATTTTTACAGGTATACTGCAGGGCTGCAAAGTTTTATGCAAGTACAGTAACTTATTTCCCATGAGGTGTTTTAGATACAGTATTCCACTATGGGATATCAGTGGTCTAGACGAAACAGGTTTCAACTGTGACTAAACAGGCAAGATGCTCTCATCCTTGCAAGGGTCAACAAAAGTGTGAACCTGACTGAAAAAGATAGACTTGCTACAACATCATTGAAGAGAGTCTTATTCCCACGTAAGTGAGAGATGCCCCTTCACTACCCCAATGTCTTCCTCCAATACAATGACTTGTTTCCTTTAGAGCCATTGTCCTTCTGTTTTGTTAGTGACCTGAATAAGGGAGCAATAAAACCATGGAAACCCAATTTAGCCCTAAAATAGCTTCAACCCTACCCCGAATACCCCCTCACACACACACACACACCCCCAGGCCACCACCTCACCTACCTACCCACAAGTCCAGGGGAATCCTTGCCAAAATGGAATCAGTAGCATCTATAAAATGTGGCTGCTTCTCGTTCTAACGTGCTCCTTATTATTTACTTCTACTCACCCCGTAATGGGAAGAGACGAGTGTAGCCTTCAGTTCTCTCTCTCTCTCTTGTCGGGATACAACATGCCGATCGAAAGAAAAGCTTAAAGAAACAAAAGTTGCCTCAAGCTGCTATTTGGCCTTCAATTAAAGTCTTTGACTGATGTCGGAGAATCTATCAGAAAATAGATTAAAGGTGATAAAGTATCTACCTTTAAAACAATCGCCACAGGGGTTTGGAATGATGTTTGACAGAACACAGCAGCACAGATGGACTGAGGGTACAGCTTGGACTGGGTGACCCAAGTGGGCAAATGCTGCGTCGTGATTCTCCACCCTTTTACAGGAAGTGTGCACTTCCACCATTGTCAAATCCATGCGAGAAAGTGTGGAAGTCAAGTGCACACTTTGGGTGAATGGGGGGGGGGGTGAGGAAGTGAAAGATGGGACTTATACACTGACTATGACCTGAAGGAGGACGTTGAAACAAAAGTGGAAAGGAAGGACCTGACATGTGTGAGGACGAAATGCCAACGTGACACAAGGGAGGATGGGTGTCACGTTAAACTACTTCTCCTTAGCACTTCCTGTCAGTTTCCCTGTTTCTTCTTGTGCCACTTTGCTCTAGCCATCTGCAGTTTCAGTGAGACAAAGACAAATATGAAAATGAAGGCATATTTTCCAAACATGATTGAAAGGGTATTCATATCCTCACCTCCTATTACACACACACACACACACACACACACACACACACACACACACACACACACACACACACACACACACACTTCACCTCTGCCTGCCTCTCTCCATTACTGTATCTCAAGCTAGTTAATCTGCCATGTCCCAGGCCTCTAAGTGGACTAAGTAGACAAGGTTAGCAGGTTAAACAAATATAGAGGGGGATATGTCCATCCTGCTACACCATTCCGCATACTCAACACATGCTCCCGGTGAACTCACTCTAAACCAATTCTGACACCAGAGTAAACAAGGTGGAGATGAGGTTAGGGGGAGAGAGGTGAGGGAGTGAGTGTGAGTGTGAGTGTGTGAGAGAGAGAGAGAGGGTCTCAGTGAAACAACATGGATACAGCCAGGGGCCGCATTTATAAAACGGACTTACAATCAATTTGGATTTTAAGTATGATTACGCAGAATAGCACATCTAAGTAGTTATTTATAAAAACCTTACATTGACGTGGAAATGATCTTATCTCTACTCAAAGTCTAGACTTGACGTAAGTGATTTTCCTACTGGTTATGTAGGGGTATTGCAGTTTGGGACGCATATGCGTCCAAACCTGTGGTGAACTTGTCATGCATAGGTGTAATAGGTGGCAGGGAAGTCAGGCGCAGGAGAGTCAAATGGAGTGTAACATGGAGTCTTTTAATAAAGTCCACGGAGTATGCTCCATAACACTAAATGTACATAAACAAACAAACATGGGTACGAGGACCCGACGCGCACCTATACAACAATCACACTACACTGACAAATAAAACAATCTCTGACAAAGACATGAGGGGAAACAGAGGGTTAAATACACAACAGGTAATGAATGGGATTGAAAACAGGTGTGTGGGAAGACAAGACAAAAACCAATGGAAAATGAAAAAAGGATCAATGATGGCTAGAAGACCGGTGACGTCGAACGCCGAGCACCGCCCGAACAAGGAGAGGCAACGACTTCGGCAGAAGTCGTGACAGAACTTTGCATTAGCTTTATGAACAATTTGTTAGGGATTATCAATTAAAGGTGTGAGGAATGAACTGCCAGACGCAAGGTGTTTTGAATTAAAAACAGGATGCGATGTTCTATAAATAGTGTGTCAAATTAGAAAAAAGTAACCATGGCTGTTCTGGCGTTACTGGAAGACATTGAAATCCTTTAGAAAGGGAGAGTTTTCAGAGACCGGAACAACTTTGCGCACGATGATCCATGGCTTATAAGTCCAATGGCCTATCGTCTCCCAAGAAATGTTCTGTTAGATTTGTGCGCGGATTTAGTCCCTAATCTGGAAAGGAAGACACTCTGTAAATCAAGCCATATCCATATCTGTCCAAGTACTGTCCACTCTGGGATTCCTCACTACTGGGACATTCCAGAGGGAAATGAGTGACAGGTTGGGTATATATATCACAGCCATCATTCAGCCACATCCTGCCACAAGTGATCGAGGCGATTCTACACATATTGTCCATGAGATCCCCATTTAGTTTCCCATTTACACCCTCATTTCATTTCCCAGGGGTCGTACTGTAGGTGCAGTTGACTGCACGCATATTGCCTGTAGATAAACATGTACATGTCAACAGGAAGAATTTCCATTCATTTAATGTTCAGATCATCTGCGATGCCCGTACGCAACTCCTCAATGTGTGCTCCAAGTGGCCAGCGTCTAACACTGACGGTTTTACACTATTAGGTGACCGGGGCTATCCACTGAAAAAGTGGCTTCTTGCTCCCTTTGCCGATCCCCGAACAGCAGAGGAAATGCGCTGCATTTTGGCGCATGGCAGAACAAGGTCGGTTGTGGAGCGCACCGTCCGATTGCTGAAGGGCCACGTTGCCTTGATGCTCCAGCGGAAAACTCCTCTACCAGCCAGAGAAGGTAATTTCATTTAATAAAAATGCTAAACTTTAATTTAGTTTTAAAATGGGTCAACTTAAAGCAACATATACCAACATTTTATATTTAGCATTTTATTGAAATTGCACACCCAAATTTCTGGCCAAATAGCTGAAAACAGTTTTTATTTTGGCCCTACGGTTACTGAGATCCCTTTGAAGCTTGTTCCTTTTGTAGCATTGCTAGTGTAAACGAATGGAATCAGCTGATTCCTATCATTTCCACTAGCACTGCAACAAAATGCGAACAGATTTCAAGGGGACATCTCAGTAACTGTAGTGCCTATTAGCAGTGCAAGTTTGTTTGACAAGAACATTGGGGTGTGCAATTTCAAACCTAAATATAAAATGTTGGCCTGTTTTAAGAATGAATGGTTTCCCTCCCCAATCAAAGGTGACACGCATCATACTGACATATGGTGTGCTCCACAACATAGCCCTGAGATATGGTATTGAAATGGATGCGGAGATTAGAATGGACCCCCAAGAGCCTCCTAACCACCATTTATAGATCACAGGTGCGTAAGTTACAAATGGGCTTCTTAGTATCTTTTATGAATACTTTATAAGATACTTCTTAGTAACTTTTATGAATCGAAAGTAAGCACACCGTCGGTAATGACCTTACGACTAAGTTCAAGTATATACTTACGACTAAGTTCAAGTATATACCTAAGAACATTTGTATAAATGAGGCCCCGGGACAGAGCAGGAGAGAGGGAGGGAGACAGAGAGAGAGAAGCTCAGTGAAGTTGCTCTGTTCCAAGGTACACTATTAGGGTGTTTAGGAAAGATCCATCTGAAATCATAAACCAAACCGTAAATTAAGCGGGTGCACAGAGAGCAAAGAAGACACGATGAAAGAAAGAGTCAATGGGAAAGAGAAAAACAGAGAGATAGGATGAGAGAAGAGAGAATTAGACACAGAAAAAAATGAGGAAGTGAGAATGAAACAAAAGGAGTGTACCAAAGAGAAACAACAGGAGTAGTGGCAGAGCACAAAAACGCGAGAGATAGAAAACTCTTTATTTATTGTTAGAACTGCTTTCTTCAAAACCCTCATTCTCTCCATGTTGCTCCAGTGAAGTAACACTTGGTTGATTTGATTTCCTATTGTTATGTTATGACCCATCAAGCTAAGGCTCATAAAAAATGTACAGCAAACAAAGACAAAGCTAGCAAGCGCCTAGCTAACATACACCAGACCAGCCAGGTCTCAGCTCAGAGCTCCAAATGCCATTCCAGATGAGCTCTGTGGTGCAGTTACGTGCTGGGCCCCTATACCAGCAAACAAACAACCAATGTAGGGCTTAGAGAGAGAAAAAAACCGAGCCTGTTTAATTTGTCTGCTAGGAAGGAAGATAATGAACACACAAACACAAACACACGCACACACACGCATATGGGTTCTTAGTACTATCGGGGATTGGCTAGCTTTGGGATCTATGGCTGTGATATGGGACATGACGGCCCACTGTTGCTAAAGTCTGTTCAAGAACTGCATTGGGGTTTTCTCATCTCTTCTTCTCTTCCTATATTCTTCTCCTATTCCCTTCTTTTTATATATAAAAAAGAGGGAGTAAAATTATCCCTACACTAACTAACACTCAGGCTACATCCCAAAATGGCACCCTATTCCCTTCACAGTGCCCTACTTTTGACCAGGGCACATAGGGGTGCACTATATAGGGAATTAGGTGCCATTTCAGTGGCAGCCTCAGAGATGTGTGATACGCAGATGCAGTGACAGAACATGCATTAATCTGTCTCTAATAACCACAGCATTCCTCTCTCTCTCTCTCTCTCTCTCTCTCTCTCTCTCTCTCTCTCTCTCCCTCTCCTTCCTCCCTTCCTCTCTCCTTCTACTCTTCAGACGGGTGCAATTTTAATCAGCCGAGCAGCGATGGCGACAGTGTTTTAAGTTGCATCCGATGTGGAGGACGGGGGTACTCAGACACACAGACTGCATTGTTCCAACTTCCCAGTGGAGTATGTCATTGTGTTCATGTCATTCATTTGTTCTCACCCACTCTTGACTGTACTGCCAGTGTAATTCCCCAAAGGATGTCCGCCCACTGTGTGTGTGTCAGTCATTCTAATCTAGGCTGACCAGCGTGTTCCAGACTTTCAAAGGCAGCAATCATTGTGCTAAATAATTTATTATAAACTGGGTGGTTTGAGCCCTGAACGCTGATTGGCTGACAGCCATGGTATATCAGACAGTATACTATGGGTATGACAAAAAATGTGTTATACTGCTCTAATCACATTGGTAACCAGTTTATAATAGCAATAAGGCACCTCGGGGGTTTGTGGTATATGGCCAAAATACCACGGCTAAGGGCTGTCTCCACGTTGCGTCGTGCCTAAGAACAGCCCATGGCCGTGGTATATTGGCCAAATGCCACACCCCCTCGGGCCTTATTGCTTAACTGTAAGCCTGTGGTATCTACAGTACAGAACATTAGGGTGACTTGTTGTTCATTTCCTGGCATTCTGAATGAAAGCAAAAAACAGCAAGTCAATCCGTCATTAGCTTCAAACAATAAAATGTTACAGTAGAAATGCAAACACATTGACCCATAAGGTTGAATGTGTATCCAAAATGTGAGGTCCCACAGGTATCTTTGTGAACTTCAACTCTCCTTCCTCTCTCCTTCACACTTTCATCTATCTCCAGGGATTTCCCAAACCCCTCTTACTCTAGCCAAAGCCTCACTGCAACATCGCAAACACACCTCACAAAGAGAGAGAGTGAGCAAGTTATTTTTTATTTCTTTATTTAACCTTTATTTAACTAAGTGAGGGAAGTGAGTGAGTGAGTGAAAGAGAGAGAGAGAGAACAGAGAGCGGCTAATAGCTGCACACACATGCCCCTGAAACAGCTCAAAGCCAGAGCCTCCTTACCCCAAACCACATGTAATTAACATACCAGACATGCCAGCCAACATGAGCACAAACAGGACGATCGAAAACAGGTGTGTTTCAAAACAAAGACCCCCTCCTTACCTCTCTCTCTTTTCTCCCTCATCTCCCTCCCTCTCCTTTCCTCTCTCTTTCTGGGCCCCTGCTTGATTACAGGCCCAAGGGAAGATGGGGTCGGACTGGGAGGATAAATAGAGGGCCTGAACTGAGGTGAGTCAAGTGTGACCTGGCATTCAAGTGCTCTCAAAAAACAATTTAATCACTTACAGTACCAGTCAAAAGTTTGGACACACCTACTCATTCAAGGGTTTTTCTTAATTTTTTACTATTTTCTACATTGAAGAATAATAGTGAAGACATCAAAACTATTAAATAACACACATGGAATCATGTAGTAACCAGAAAAGTGTCATTTTATATTTTATATTTGAGATTATTCAAAGTAGCCACCCTTTGCCTTGATGACAACTGAATGAAATAATAAAGTCATCAAATAAAACAAATGTAATATACAAAACACCTGATTTTTTAAAATAAAAGTAATGTGAATAAACTATGGTTAATAATTGACAGAAGCAGTAATGGACATTCACTACCATCATGGAACGTTCATTCATTGTTTTATTCTGTGTTGTTACCGCATTCAACCCACATTATGCATAGTGCATTTAATGTTTAAAAACAAAATCTAAACCCCAAAAAGTTATTTTTATAATAATCAAATCAAAACGACCTCAAAACGCAGTAATCGCTCAGCACTACTGTTTCCTCAAGAACATGTAACGATAACACTAATACAGATATTAATATGCAATATTCTAAGAACGTTATTGATGTCGAATGAAAGAGAAGCAATGAGGATTTAATGTAACCACGCAAAACCGAAGGGGGAAAGAGAGAATTACGGTGAACTTCCCAATATGTTGTCGTAAGAAGTTTGACAGTTTGAGTACCGAAGTGGAAGTAGTAAGGAGGACGTAGTAATGCCAGCTTGGCATTCTGGGTAGCAATGATTGGAACATCTGCAATAACCCAACATCCGGCCGAGTGCCAACTCGCCACAGTGAAATAATATAAAATCAGCTTGTGAGTTCTATAGCCAATGGGCTTACTTTGGAATAATTGTTCTTCAGATGAGATCAGAAGTGGGATGAAGTGCCGGCTGGAAATTTGACATAATTTGATCAAAACGTCTAAGTAAAGCTTTGAGTCATGTGTTTTGATTAGGCGTAATTGGAAAAGACCAACATTGGATTTTGTTCACCCTTTGGGCATATGACAACATTACATAGACTGCACTTCATAGCTGCACTTAAGAAACCTGGAGAATTCTAGAGCCATGTAGAACTCAAGAGTTTCCCTCGCTCCATAGTTTTCGAACTCAGTATACCTATTGCTCCATAGTTCAAGAACTCAGAGCATTTCTAGATCCATGGTTCTAGAACTCCGTTTTTCTAGCTCCCTAGTTTTAGAACCCCGTGTTCCTATAGCTCCATAGTTCTAGAACTTAGTGTTCCAAGTTCAAGAACTATTCGTTTTAGAACGCTTCGTCAGAGTGTTGTGGGAGCAGCGGGTCCACGTGGAACACAAACATGCCCCATCTGCCTCCAATGACTCTTTTCTAGCAGCATGGAACTAGTAGAGTGTGAGTGGCAAGCACATCAGAAAAAAGCCCTGCATGTTTGTTTTGCCGATCTTTGTAAACTACAGATGGAAGTCTTGGCTGTCCCTTCTGCATTCCTCCGACTGCATGGTCACATATTGCTTCTACTCCAATTGGATCTGAGAAAAAACGAGAGAAACTGGGGCTCTTTGCTATGATGGTGAGAGAGCGGTCCGAAATGTCACTCTTATCTCTCTCCACACTAAATTCCCCCTTATCTGAAACATTTTCTAAAAAGGACCACAACAAAACACATTCATCTGTACTTTGATTTCCTCTAAATGCATTTAATGCCTGATGTTTTATCTTCCTGTTTGCCCCGGTCAGCCAACGGAGCGAAGGGTGCAATACCACCATATTGAACAAAAACAAAACAAAACACGAACACACAACAAAACACAGAACAAAACAAAACACACAGAACAAAACACACAACACCAGGACACAAAAACCAATGCACAAAAGCTGCCACAGAACTTAGGGTTGCAAAGCTACAGGTCATTTACCAGTTATCAGAATCTAATCTGGGAAATTAACAGAAAATCAATGGCAATCTATCATATTTGCGTAACTTTAAAAAATGGATTCATACATAGTATTCATTTCTGTGTCCGTATTGTCCATGAGTTTCCAGTAGACAGAACATATGGTTCAAGAGAAAATAGCCTAATTCATGAAAAAAGCACCTAATCAACAATGGCATTATTTTATATTAACTCTACAACTCTTCTAACTACTGACTTTTTTCACAACTGCCACCAGTTTGACGCCAAAACATTTACAAAAAATACAGTTGAAGTCGGAAATTTACATACACCTTACCCAAATACATTTAAACTCCTGATAAAAATTCCCTGTCTTAGGTCAGTTACGATCACCACTATATTTTAAGAATGTTTTAAGAATGTGAAATGTCAGATTAATAGTAGAGAATTATTTATTTCAGCTTTTATTTCTTTCATCACATTCCCAGTGGGTCAGATGTTTACATATACTCAATTAGTATTTGGTAGCATTGCCTTTAAATTGCTTAATTTGGGTCAAACGTTTCGGGTAGCCTTCCAGAAGCTTCCCCCAATAAGTTGGGTGAATTTTGGCCCATTCTTCATAACACAGCTTGTGTAACTGAGTCAGGTTTGTAGGCCTCCTTGCTCACACACACTTTTCAGTTCTGCTCACAAATTTTCTATGGGATTGAGGTCAAGGCTTTGTGATGGCCACTCCAATACCTTGACTTTATTGTCCTTAAAGTATCGTTGGGGTTATTGTCCATTTGGAAGACCCATTTACGACCAAGCTTTAACTGATGCCTTGAGATGTTGCTTCAATATATCCACATAATTTTCCTCCCTCATGATGCCATCTATTTTGTGAAGTGCACCAGTCCCTACTGCAGCAAAGCACCCCCACAACATGATACTGCCACCCCCGTGCTTCACGGTTGGAATGGTGTTCTTCGGCTTGCAACCCCCCCATTTTTCCTCCAAACATAACGATGGTCATAATGGCCAAACAGTTGTATTTTTGTTTCATCAGACCAGAGGACATTTCTCCAAAAAGTACAATCTTTGTCCCCATGTGCAGTTGCAAACTGTAGTCTGGCTTTTTTATGGCGGTTTTGGAGCAGTGGCTTCTTCCATGCTGAGCGACATTTCAGGTTATGTCGATATAGGACTCGTTTAACTGTGGATATAGAAACTTTTGTAACTGTTTCCTCCAACATCTTTACAAGGTTGATTTGCACTTTTTGCACCAAAGTACGTTCATCTCTAGGAGACAGAATGCATCTCCTTCCTGATCGGTATGATGGCTGCGTGGTCCCATGGTGTTTATTGTTTGTACAGATGAACGTGGTACCTTCAGGCGTTTGGAAATTGCTCCCAAGGATGAACCAGACTTGTGGTCTACATTTTTTTCTCTCTGAGATCTTGACTGATTTCTTTTGATTTTCCCATGATGTCAAGAAAATAGGCACTGAGTTCGAAGGTAGGCCTTGAAATGCATCCACAGGTAAATCAAATCAAATCAAATCAAATGTTATTTGTCACATACACATGGTTAGCAGATGTTAATGCGAGTGTAGCGAAATGCTTGTGCTAGTTCCGACAATGCAGTAATAACCAACAAGTAATCTAACTAACAATTCCAAAACTACTGTCTTATACACAGTGTAAGGGGATAAAGAATATGTACATAAGGATATATGAATGAGTGATGGTACAGGGCAGCATAGGCAAGATACAGTAGATGGTATTGAGTACAGTATATACATATGAGATGAGTATGTAAACAAAGTGGCATAGTTAAAGTGGCTAGTGATACATGTATTACATAAGGATGCAGTCGATGATATAGAGTACAGTATATACGTATGCATATGAGATGAATAATGTAGGGTAAGTAACATTATATAAGGTAGCATTGTTTAAAGTGGCTAGTGATATATTTACATAATTTCCCATCAATTCCCATTATTAAAGTGGCTGGAGTTGAGTCAGTGTCAGTGTCAGTGTGTTGGCAGCAGCCACTCAATGTTAGTGGTGGCTGTTTAACAGTCTGATGGCCTTGAGATAGAAGCTGTTTTCAGTCTCTCGGTCCCAGCTTTGATGCTCCTGTACTGACCTCGTCTTCTGGATGATAGCGGGGTGAACAGGCAGTGGCTCGGGTGGTTGATGTCCTTGATGATCTTTATGGCCTTCCTGTAACATCGGGTGGTGTAGGTGTCCTGGAGGGCAGGTAGTTTGCCCCCGGTGATGCGTTGTGCAGACCTCACTACCCTCTGGAGAGCCTTACGGTTGAGGGCGGAGCAGTTGCCGTACCAGGCGGTGATACAGCCCGCCAGGATGCTCTCGATTGTGCATCTGTAGAAGTTTGTGAGTGCTTTTGGTGACAAGCCGAATTTCTTCAGCCTCCTGAGGTTGAAGAGGCGCTGCTGCGCCTTCTTCACGATGCTGTCTGTGTGAGTGGACCAATTCAGTTTGTCTGTGATGTGTATGCTGAGGAACTTAAACCTTGCTACCCTCTCCACTACTGTTCCATCGATGTGGATAGGGGGGTGTTCCCTCTGCTGTTTCCTGAAGTCCACAATCATCTCCTTAGTTTTGTTGACGTTGAGTGTGAGGTTATTTTCCTGACACCACACTCCGAGGGCCCTCACCTCGTCCCTGTAGGCCGTCTCGTCGTTGTTGGTAATCAAGCCTACCACTGTTGTGTCGTCCGCAAACTTGATGATTGAGTTGGAGGCGTGCGTGGCCACGCAGTCGTGGGTGAACAGGGAGTACAGGAGAGGGCTCAGAACGCACCCTTGTGTGGCCCCAGTGTTGAGGATCAGCGGGGAGATGTTGTTGCCTACCCTCACCACCTGGGGGCGGCCCGTCAGGAATTCCAGTACCCAGTTGCACAGGGCGGGGTCGAGACCCAGGGTCTCGAGCTTGATGACGAGCTTGGAGGGTACTATGGTGTTGAATGCCGAGCTGTAGTCGATGAACAGCATTCTCACATAGGTATTCCTCTTGTCCAGATGGGTTAGGGCAGTGTGCAGTGTGGGGTGGTAGGGTGGAGGTGATATGGTCCTTGACTAGTCTCTCAAAGCACTTCATGATGACGGAAGTGAGTGCTACGGGGCGGTAGTCGTTTAGCTCAGTTACCTTAGCTTTCTTGGGAACAGGAACAATGGTGGCCCTCTTGAAGCATGTGGGAACAGCAGACTGGTATAGGGATTGATTGAATATGTCCGTAAACACACCGGCCAGCTGGTCTGCGCATGCTCTGAGGCCGCGGCTGGGGATGCCGTCTGGGCCTGCAGCCTTGCGAGGGTTAACACGTTTAAATGTCTTACTCACCTCGGCTGCAGTGAAGGAGAGACCGCATGTTTTCGTTGCAGGCCGTGTCAGTGGCACTGTATTGTCCTCAAAGCGGGCAAAAAAGTTATTTAGTCTGCCTGGGAGCAAGACATCCTGGTCCGTGACTGGGCTGGATTTCTTCTTGTAGTCCGTGATTGACTGTAGACCCTGCCACACACTTCCAATTGACTCAAATTATGTAAATTGGCCTATCAGAAGCTTCTAAAGCCATGACATAATTTTCAGGAATTTTCCAAGCTGTTTATTAAAGGCACAGTTAACTTAGTGTATGTAAACTTCTGAACCACTGGAATTGTAATACAGTGAA
Source organism: Oncorhynchus nerka (assembly GCF_034236695.1). Classification (NCBI taxonomy): domain Eukaryota; kingdom Metazoa; phylum Chordata; class Actinopteri; order Salmoniformes; family Salmonidae; genus Oncorhynchus; species Oncorhynchus nerka. Next base: position 49,448,133 of record NC_088422.1, read on the forward strand.
TTATATCTAAAATAATCTGTCTGTAAACAATTACTTGTGTCATGCACAAAGTAGATGTCCTAACCGACTTGCCAAAACTATAGTTTGTTAACAAGAAATTTGTGGAGTGGTTGAAGAACAAGTTTTAATGACTCCAACCTAAGTGTATGTAAACCTCCGACTTCAACTGTACATATTGACACAGTCAAATAAATAAGTGTGTAAAAAATATAAAGAATATTTCAATTTGAGACACTCATATTAAACACCAATAGTATTCACTAAATTGATGGTTTATATGTAGGATAATGTTTTACAGCTTTGTCATTAAATGTTTTATTTAAAAATACTCCTATTTCATTCTTTCATATATTTTACATGTGATAAGGCCACACAGAGGGCCAGAGGTCATTACAGATACCTGTGATCATCTGAAGTACCCAAAAGGGCCACTAGATGTCTTGTGACAGATTACATAAAATCCTTGAAAGATAAACTTGGAAAGTTTCCAGTATTATACCCTCCCTTTGCAACCCTAAACACAACACAAGAAGGAACTAAACCAGGGATCATCACCAGCCTTTTTAGCCCCCTTTCTTTTGTGTTTACCAGGCCATCTCCAATGTCTGGTCCTGACTTGTGAAAGTGAATCCTTATCACTGCGGTTTGTGTGTGAGTGTATGTTTCACTGTGGTCTGTGTGTGAGTGTATGTTTCACTGTGGTCTGTGTGGCTCTAGGAAGCACCTCTGTACAGAGAATCAGATGTCTCCGGGCAAAGGTAGCGAGAGGGCATCCCAGTCCCACTACCATGCCTGGGAAAGAGGATCCATTACAGGGATCTATTGAGGATCTAGTTTCATGGCATCGGCCTTGTGTGACCGCCCCTGGTTGCTCGGTCGGCGCTGGGAACGGTGATGGTGCCACAAACTGTCTATTTGGCACTGGGGATATTTGGAAACACACACACACACACACACACGTTCAACCAACTTGTTGTTCATCTCAGAGAGGTTGGATGTATTCACCTCAAGAACACTAGGGCTGTGTCCCAAATGGCACTCTATTCCCTATAGTAAACCACTTTTGACCAGGGTCCATATAGGGCTCTGGTCAAAGGTACTGTGTAGGGAATAGGATGCCATTAGGGAGGCAGACAGACATCTAGCTAAATCAAGGCCTCTTGTCCTGTCAGGTCAGGTTTCAAACCCATTGAGTTTCAGCCACATTCAAAGAGATTCAGTGCGCTGCAATGGGATATCACTGGCTCACAGCTAAACGGCTTACAGGGTAAGACCTGGGTCGTAAAACCAGGTCCTGAAACCAAGATGTTCCTGTGGTTCTCCAAGGTTTAATCACTTCCATAAATCACTGTGTCTGTTGAGTTCACACATAACTTAGATTCAGTAGATAGATATAGATATTGTAATGCAATCCCCCGTCCCACAATCCACTTAACTCTGACTAGTCCACTTAGCTAAGTCATGTCTATGTTCAGTGTACTCAGTGGTGTCCTCTCCCTGTCCTTGTTATATCTCGCACACTTCTGTGTCCAATCCACTACTATGTCAACTCCCTGTCTGTCCTGTACTCTCCTTGCCTTGTTCACGTCTGTATCCTGTCCATTTAGCTGTGTTCACTCCCTATGTTGTACAGATGTGCAGACATTGTCTTGTTATCTCCCATGTCCTGTCTACTACTTATCCCTGTCCACTATCCTGTCCACAGATCCCTGCTGTCCAATGTCAGTGGGTGTTCCCTGCTTCTGCAGGAGGGGAAAGGCGAGAATTTGCTTATTCGGCCACAAAATGCCTGCTGGACCTAGATCAAGCCAAGCCAAGTTGAGGCACTGGCCCCTGCTGGAGGGAAATTGCTCTCCATTTATTTAGAGAGCCTGGGATTTAATTTGGTGTGTGTGTGTGTGTGTGTGTATTTAGAGAGGCTGAGCCTGTCATTCCTCAGCAGCAGGGCTGGAACAGAGAGCAAGCTACGTCCCAAATGGTACCCTATTCCTAATATAGCACACTACATTTGATCAGGGTCCATAGAGCTCTGGTCAAAAGTATACCACTTGTAGGGAATAGGGTACCATTTTGGATGCAAAGCAGAGACTTCAGTGGTCACCGGCTGAGAACCAAACACAACCCTTGTATAAAAAGACTGGAGTTCACAGGACAGGTCATGCCCCCCCCACACACACACACTTGCACGTGCATAGACAAACACTGACACAAACAGGTCATGCCTCAGTCTCACACACAGTAGCAATTGCAATTCTATATCCTGACAACGTGTGATTGGTTTTCGGCCCTCAAAACTGGAACTGTATGTGACACCACAAAAATGCATGGTTGGGATTCGGTGATGGTCTGGTGATTATTTTGAATAAGCTCCCAATCTCTAGTGGGTTATGATGTTGGAACCATGTTATACGTTTACACCAGAGAGAAAAGTAAACAGTTCATTTGACCTTAATAACACAGCTATATGAAATCTTTATTAATAGTATTCTAAAAGGGGAAGCAAGCAAAGCAAACACAATTGGTTTTGGGTTTTTTACCGGGAATATAGAACCACAGTGTCTCACATAACTTGATCTTTTTCTCCTGACACACTAGGAAGAATTGGAATACATTACTAACAGCGACCTATCAGAGCACTGACTCAGTTAGAATAGCAATGTGTGTTCTCCTCATATCTACACGCCCACAGCTGATAACAGTGCATTTGGATTTAAACTCATTATATGAATCCAAAAGCTTAGGCACAAAAACTCATTATAACACACTTCCCCTTCAGGGGCTTCCAATCCTAACCAAATGTACTTTAAAATTCCATTCAGATGAGTAAAATTGCATTTCAATAATGAAATACAATTGTTTGCTGTAGAGAGTTGATAGAATTCTCTGAAAGCATGGGGCATGTATGCTGCTATATGGAATGCCATTACTGTTCTTTGCGTATCTGCATTTACCCTGCGTTGCGCACGCCACGTCTCAAAGTGTGTTCAGTTTGATGGCCTATAACAGAGGCTGTGTTGCAAATGGAACCCTATTCCCTCCATTTGTGCACTACTTTTGACCAGGGCCCGTAGGGATTGGCGGGGCCCGGAGAGAATGTCAGTGGGAGATGAGAGGAGAGGCTCCGAATGCTGAAGCAAAATGTCAAGGTACATAAGAAGACTGGGCCGATGAGGTGACAAACGCTGCTCGTGCATAATGGCATTCAAATAAGAGAGGGATGGAGGAGGAGTGGAAGAGAGAGAGAAAGAGAGAGAGAGAGAGAGAGAGATAGAATGACAGAGATAGAGGGAGAGGAGAATAAGAGAGAGAGAGATAGAGAGAGAGAAGGAAAGAGAGAATGCAGTGCAGAGATGTTGATGTATTGCGCAACAACAGTATAGATCCAGTTCTAAAGGGTCAGGACAGTGAAGTACAGTTGAAATTGGACATCTCCAGGCACAAAACATCCCTGATTGATCTTGACCTACGTTTAACACAAAAATGTCCCAAGCAAAGTCATAGCTGGCAGCAGAGACAGAAAAAAAGAACAACGAATACACTCCCAATCACCAAAACATTGTTTATATCCTCCGGTCTTGGCAGTTGAGCATAGGACACACACACACACATGCACGTGCGCGCACACAAAAACACACAGAGTGTTGAACCAAGCAGATGCTTGACAGCTTAATTCTATGTAGAGGAGAAGAGGAGAAAGGAGAAGAGGAGAGTAGAGCAGAGGAGAAAGCTGCCTTGCCGGATCAGGCCAGACTGAGTGACACAGTGAACATAAAACCACCTTGTTTGGGGCCCTCTTTCTTTTCTCTCTTCTCACAACACGCTTTACATAATCATCACATCTGTCAAGTCCCCAATCTACTACCTAGATAGAGGATAGCTGCCCCATTCGCCTCCTCATCCGACGAAGTGTCTCTGACGTTAAGAGATGAGACAGGACAGGGCCTCTGGCAGAAAGCGAATCTGACTCTGACACGGGGCGGGGTGGGAAAGAAAGGGGGAGGAAGGGCGGTAGGGAAAGAAAAATGGAAAAGAAGTGAGATGCAAAGACTTGCAGAGACTTTCTGACACATGAGAAGATGACAGGGGTGGCTTGCACAAGGTGAAAGAGAAAGAGATGGAAAGGAGTAAGAACAGAGAAAGACAGAATAACAGAGAGAGAGAGAGAGAGAGAGAGAGAGAGAGAAAGAATGAGAGAAAGAAAGAGGCAAACAGAAGTACAGACAGACAGACAGACAGACAGACAGACAGACAGACAGACAGACAGACAGACACACACACACAGAAGCCTTTGAAATCCTCTGAGGAACATAACAAAAAAATACATTCACAGCTACAGCTAGTCTAGAATCAGGCTTGGTAATAATAGTAATAATAATCCCGATCAGGACAGTGTACAATAAGGCTCCGTCCGTTTGGGTCTGTGGTTGCAATTGGTAGCCTGTCCCAGGGCGTCGGCCGTAACCTGACCTCTGCAGGGCACCACCCAGGGGTCAACAGGAAGTAGCTACTGGGCCAGCGGCCGGACGCTAAGCCACATAACACAGACCAAAGTTTCCTACTTCCAGCCAAACTGAACTCACTTTCAGCCAAATAAATATGAGTATTCCACTGAACTTCGGGCAGCCGTCGCAAGTCAGGGCATGCTGCAGAGTACTGGGAATGTAGGCAAATAGGGAGCACTCATACTCTCTCTTTCACTATAATATCTGCTCTGTCTCGGTCTCCCTCTCTCTGTTTCTATATATCTCTCCATTTCCCATGTCTCTCTCTTCTCTTCCTCCTTCTCAACCCTTAAACTCTTTGCCTTTCATAAGTCCTAACACAACCTCTCCAAGCCTCAATACTTCTGTCTCCATTCACGCAAACACATTGTTAGCATTGCTAACAGCACTGATGGCCTGATTCCCCTAGGTTAGCGCATGAGACAACAAGATAGGCTAGGGATAGGATAGCAATTAGATCCTAGAATATTATAGTACTAAGCTGCTAGTAATGCCCAGCCTGATGTGGTGTGCCAGCTAGGCTTGGGCGGTATCCAGACTGTCATACCTTCATACTGACCTTGTGCCACCTTGGGATATTCGGTAATATCGGCACTGAACAAATGGGGCTCTTTTTTTCAAACCGCTGTAATCCGAAGGCTAGCAATGCTAACAAGTACATGTCAAATCTCGTAGAGAATGCTAACTAAATGCTAACGAGTGCACTGCGAACATTTTATATAGTCTCTGACCTAAACTATTCGCAGGACAGACGTCCCAGCTAATAAAGTTACACAAGTAACTCAAAAATGCTACTCACAGTTTGCTGCACGCACAAGACAAATATTACACAACAGAGCTGATGATCCAGGAGGGAATTCTCTGCTGTTACCAAGAAAAGCTTGATTTCGCAAAAAAAATGAAATTTGCAAAACAGATTAACAATTGCAGAGCACTTAGCACATTTTAGAACTGGCAAACATTTAGTTGTGAATTCCATACTGTAACTGCATCACCTGACACGTGCTGCACAACAGTGATAAAAGGCTCCGGTCTCTCTTTGTTGTGTGTTGTAAACAAACACCACATGGACTGGAGACTAGCGGACTTCTATCTGGAAACATATTGGTGTTAGTTTAGTTTGTGTGTTTTGTTTCCCTGTTGAAGTGAACATCTTCTGGCTTTCCATCAAAGACTTATGAGGGCAACATATGGGCCGGGGTATGCACTGAATATACATAGGAGAGGAGAGGAGAGGAAGGAGACGAGAGGCGCACAAACACACACACAAACAAGCACACCGCTCCACATACATTCAGTGGTTCACCAGTGTCTGCTGCACTGAAGCCCATCCGTGGCTAAGAGGTTAGAGTCAGATCCTGGTCAGATCCACTGCACTACATAGGGAACAGGATGCCATTTGGGACGCATACAACCTCAGTCCCATCTCCATCCCCATCCTCATCTCCATCTCCATCTCCATCCCCATCCCCATCTCCATCTCCATCCCCATCCCCATCTCCATCTCCATCCCCATCCCCATCTCCTTCCCCATCCCCATCTCCATCTCCAACCCCATCCCCATCTCCATCCCCATCTCCATCTCCATCCTCATCTCCATCCCCATCCCATCCCCATCCCCATATCCATCCTCATCCCCATCTCCATCTCCATCCCCACCCCACCTCCATCTCCATCCTCATCCCCATCTCCATCCCCATCCCCATCTCCATCTCCAACCCCATCTCCAACCCCCTCCCCATCTCCATCCCCATCTCCATCTCCATCCTCATCCCCATCTCCATCCTCACCCCCATCTCCATCCCCATCCCCATCTCCATCTCCATCCTCATCCCCATCTCCATCTCCATCCCCATCTCCATCCCCATCTCTCATCCCCATCCCCATCTCCATCCCCTTCCTCATCCCCATCTCCATCCTCATCCCCATCCCCATCTCCATCCCCATCTCCATCCTCATCCCCATCTCCATCCTCATCCCCATCCCCATCCTCATCCCCATCTCCATCCTCATCCCCATCTCCATCCTCATCTCCATCTCCATCCCCATCTCCATCCCCATCTCCATCTCCATCCTCATCCCCATCTCCATCTCCATCCCCATCTCCATCCCCATCTCCATCTCCATCCCCATCTCCATCCCCATCCTCATCCCCATCTCCATCCTCATCTCCATCCCCATCCTCATCCCCATCCCCATCTCCATCCTCATCCCCATCTCCATCCTCATCTCCATCTCCATCTCCATCCCCATCCCCATCCTCATCTCCATCTCCATCCCCATCTCCATCCTCATCTCCATCTCCATCCCCATCCCCATCTCCATCTCCATCCCCATCCTCATCCCCATCCTCATCTCCATCTCCATCCCCATCCCCATCTCCATCCCCATCCTAGTCAAATAGTCAGTCAGGACGCAAACTGTGACATAACCCAGTCAAAACATATGGTGCATGGGCGGCAGTTAAGAGAGGAATAGAGAGAGGGACCTAACTAGATACAGACCCAGGGAAGAGTGTGGGGATGGGGGGGCGAGGCAACACCTGGGCTGTAGGGGGGTAGAGAGCGAAAGGGATGGAGGAGGGGAAGGATGAGGGGGGAGAAAGTAGGATAGAGGGGGAGAGGGGGAGAGAGAAGGGCGAGAGAGGGGGGAGAAGAGGCAACACTTGGGTTGGACGGGGGAGAAAGGAGGGAGACTACGGGGAAAGGGGAGTCAGGGGTGAGGACATGAGACCCCCGGGTCTTAGCGTTGTGTGGTGACCCCTTTAAAACCTGAGCAGGAACATGGGGAGTTTATGAAGTCACTGGATGTCTTAGGGCCTAGACCCTTCCTCTACACACACACACACAACTTGAGCCAGAAACTTGAGAAGTCATCACAAAGCCCATTAATCCGTGTCTGTTTTGTAGCTTGCTTGCCAGAGTGGGAGAAAAAAACATTACACAAACAGTTACAACCTAGCGTGGACCGTTTATCGGTTACCACACTGTGCGCTGTTGGCCACACACACACACACACACACACACACACACACACACACACACACACACACACACACACACCTCCTCTCCAGGCCAGTAATGTATCTGGCTGTCTGCTCTGCGATGCTCCTGACAGAGTGCAGGCTCTGTGAACTAGGCTGTGTTCTGCTGTTGACCTGGCCCAGGATGGGTCTCGGAGCAGGAGCAGGGGAGAGCAAGAGAGAGTGGTGAGGTTGCCTGACACAGCAGGAGTCGGAGTAGGAGCGAGGGGTCACGTTGCCAGATATGGTAGACGTAGGTAGCAGGAGAAAGCCATTTATTTGGTTGCCAAATTCTGCTGCTCTCACAGAGACAGCTAGGGGAGTCACTGGAAGAAAATCCAAAATACTAGACACTCACTCTCCTCACTCCGGTCTTAACGGCTAGGCTAGCATACACACACGTACACACAAAGGAGCACAAGCACATATATTCCACACACCATACATATTGACACTAATCCAAACTCCTCTACTTTATATGATTTTCATCTAAATGCAGTTGATGTCAGAACGTCATGCTGTTGCTTCATATGCAGCAAGTCAGATGCTCTCTCTGAACAGAGAACACTCCTAACATGTCACATTAGCTCAGTCTTACAAGTTAGATCACGCATCTCTACATCGCTATGGAGACTTCACAGCACAAGATAAGTAATGGCAAACCTAACGCTCCTGTTCAATCATTTCCAAACGCCATGACATTTTGCCCCCTAATATCCTGCCTGGATAACCACATCTTGTTTTCACCAGGCCTTATTTCTGACAGTTCAGTCGCCTTCCGTTTTCCTCAGATATTCCTTCGTCAAACACCTACACCGGAAGTGCACACAAGGGGTGTTATTTTATGCATTTTTTGGGACTCACAAAGCAATTTAGGCAACAGGGATCTTGATCCAGGAGGGGATTGAATGTCTCTAGTCTGGGTACCAGTCTTTTTAGCTAACATTCCACTCTTTTTCTCTCCAGGGCTCCCGAGTGGCGCAGTGGTCTAAGGCATTGCATCTCAGTGCAAGAGGCATCCCTACAGTCCCTGATTCAAATCCATGCTGAATCACATCTGGCCGTGATTGGGAGTCCCATAGGGCGTTGCACAATTGGCCCAGCATTGACTGGGTTTAGCCGGTGTAGGCCATGATTGTAAATAAGAATTTGTTCTTAACTGACTTGCCTAGTTAAATAAAGTTTAAATAAATCAAAGATAAATGTCATTGCCAGAGAGACTGGCCTCCGCGTTCTATATGCAGGTGGGGTTCGTAGTTGGAAATAATATGAATATTTTCCATGACAACATGTGGAGCCTCAAAAACAAAATTTGAATTATAACAAAGTAAAAAACAAACATGTAGCTGTTAGCTAGGAAAGTTGTTGTATTTTGAGGCTTACATTTTGTGGTTGGAATTGCAGTATGTATTGAGTTGGAGAATTTAGACATGAGCTAGCACTTACCACTTTTGACAGACTGGTGTTGCATGTACAAACAAAAAACAGTTGCTTAGCAACCGGATACCAACCTGTTCTGTGAAGAAGAAAAAAGTGAAGAGTTACAATATTTGAATAATCGTTGTGATTGGAGGATAGCTGTGAGGGTTATCGAATCAGAATCAACTCCTCTGTTCTCCTCGAGCTCATTAACGATAAGTATAACTATAACGTATAGTCATAGGCAGTGGCGTAGCATGCACCCCTGCAAGGGTTAGGGTTCAATTTCAACAGTAAACTGTCCAAGCCTAATGATGTGATGCAGAAAAATACACTACATGGCCAAAGGTATTTATTTAATTTCACCTTTATTTAACCAGGTAGGCTAGTTGAGAACAAGTTCTCATTTGCAACTGCGACCTGGCCAAGATAAAGCGTAGCAATTCGACACATACAACAACACAGAGTTACACATGGAATAAACAAAACATAAAGTCAATAATACAGTAGAACAAAAGAAAACAAAAAGTCTATATACAGTGAGTATGTGGACACCTGCTCGTCAAACATCTCATTCCAAAATCATGGGCATTAATATATAATTGGTCCCCACGTTGCTGCTATAACAGCCTCCACTCTTCTGGGAAGGCTTTCCACTAGATGTTGGAACATTGCTGTGGGGACTGAAGAGCATTAGTGAAGTTGGGCACTGATGTCAGACGATTAGTCCTGGCTCGCAGTAGGCGTTCCAATTCATCTCAAAGGTGTTCGAGGGGGTTGAGGTCAGGGGTCTGTGCAGGCCAGGCAAGTTCTTCCACACCAATCTCGACAAACCACTTCTGTATGGACCTCACTTTGTTCACTGGGGCATTGTCATGCTCAAACAGGAGAGAGCCTTCCCCAAAGTGTTGACACAAAGTTGGAAGCACAGAATTGTCTAGAATGTAATTGTATGCTGTAGCGTTAAGGTTTTCCTTCACTAGAACTAAGGGGCCTAGCCCGACCCATAAAAAACAGCCCCAGACCATTATGCATTCGGGCAGGTAGTGTTCTCCTGGTACCTGCCAAACCCAGATTCATCCGCCAGACTGCCCGATGGTGAAGCGTGATTCATCACTCCAGAGAACACGTTTCCACTGCTCCAGAGTCCAATGGCAGCGAGATTTACACCACTCCAGCCAACGCTTCACATTGCGCATGGTGATCTTAGGTTTGTGTGAGGCTGCTCGGCCATGGAAACCCAACCCAGCTCCCGACGAAGAGTTATTGTTCAGACGTTGCTTCCAGAGACAGTTTGGAACTCGGTAATTAGTGTTGCAACCGAGGACAGATGATTTCAGCACTCGGCGGTCCCGTTCTGTGAGCTTGTGTAGCCTACCACTTCGTGGCTGAGACGTTGTTGCTCCTAGACTATTCCACTTCACAATAACAGCACTTACAGTTGACCGGGGGAGCTCTAGCAGGGCAGAAATTTGATGAACTGACTTGCTGGAAAGGTAGCATCAAATAACAGTGCCACGTTGAAAATCACTGAACTTTTCAGTACGGGCCATTCTACTGCCAATGTTTGTCTATTTTATACACCTGTCGGCAACGGGAATGGCCATACACGCACTCAAAGATGTTCAGCTGGCCTTGCAGTTATGATTTTTGTTTTGTTTTGTTATATTTCTGATACATTTTTAAGAATTTTTCTGGTAGATGTTTTCTAAGACCCCTTTTCCATCTGTTTATCCAGAAATCAATGCCTTTACTTATGCCTAATTTTTAAGATGGAAAATGGTGGAAAAATGCATCTATGCCTTTTATATAGACTTTTAGCTTTGATTTATCACCCAATGTGATATGCTCCTATAAACCTCACATGTTGGTGCTCATGGGTCCTTTTCGATGGAAATTCCCTACTGCAGGGTTTTCCCCAAACTCGGTCCTGGGGCCCCCCTGGGTACATGTTTTGGTTTATGCCCTAGCACTACACAGCTGATTCAAATAGCCTCATCAGACTCACCTGGACTCAATCACCTGCCTGATTACCTTCCCTATATATGTCACTCCCTTTGGTTCTTTCCCTAGGCGTTATAGTTTCTGTTCCATTGTTTCATGTCTGTACACAACTTGTGTTTATTGTTTTGGTCCTTCTGTTATTTATTATTAAAAGTCACAATTGGCCCAGCATCGTCCGGGTTAGGGGAGGGCTTGGCCGGTAGGGATGTCCTTGTCCCATTGCACACTAGCGACTCCTGACATGGTCACCAGGTGTAACTACCAATGAAATTGGGGAAAAATTGGGTAAAAAAATGTTTTGAAACGGAATACAAGAATACAGTTGCATGGTATTTGTGTAATTTCTCTGCAGTGTTAATTTGTGTTTTTCAGTCTGAATACGGAAGATAAATTGAAGTTGGCATGTCGATGTCTCAGCGTCTGACTGTGTATAACAAGGAAGGCTTCAAGTTCATATTCTGGAAGGAGGGAATCCAATGTCACTGTGGGGAGTCCACATTGTATTACAATGTAGCCAACTCAACCCATTCATAAGGAATGAAATAAATAACAGCCAATGACTCTGGCCCACTGTCAACCCGATACCTTGGACAATATTGCATTATTTGCCTACTTTATATTACAATGATTGGATATTATTACAGTAGCCTATATTGAATCATTTATACACATTTGTCATAAGAAAATGGACTTTCTGTTCCTTTCTGAATTTAACCAGTGACAGGTAGCAGCAGCCTTTCAGCATCTGCAACGATGTACAGTAGGCTATACAAAACATTCCAGTAGACAGGTCGGGAGACGCATAGAAAGAATTATGTGTAATGTTCTGTTGTACGCTACAAGTGCAGAGCATTGTAGCATATTCACGGGCTACGATATGTGCACAAATTCAGTAATACAGTAAATTACATCCGCAAAGAATTTCACACGAATAGCCTCATCTTTGCATTGAGCGTCTAGGGAGGAAATTCTCAGGTGGCTCAAAAAAGTACGCAGCGTACCTTGTAACTTTTAAAAGGCTTCTGGTAGCGGATGTGTTGGATAAAGACACACACTGGGAGAAAAAACAACAGCAGAGTACGTTTCTGAACAACTTACCAGTGTCGAACTGTCTGGAAGCAGTCGAAGATAGAAACCCAACTAGTAGAAGGGCAGCAGTAATTGTCAAAAATGAATCCATCGCTCCAGTCTTTGAGAAAGAAAGAGCGGGGACTTGTCTTGGGTAGGGTACAGTCGTGTTCCCGAACGGAGCAGAGAGTGTTCAGAGCTTCGGACGCAGGTGAACTGTTGTTCTGAACGCAGCCTGATGCGGACTGATGCGGCCAGTCGTTTTGTGTGGGTAGAGGTGTCGTTCCTAGTTCGCATTTAAAGTCTGTGAAGTGAACTCCAAGGCAGGCAGGTCTCAACACACAGAGACACAAGAGAGATAGTAGAAAGCAAGCAGGGGATCCTAGTCAGGTTCCCATGCCTCAGCCGGTTCGACAGGTTCCCGCGCCTCACCATAAGCGACCGGTTCCTGGTCCTCGGGACCGACCCTCTGGTCGGTGTCCTGCACGCGTGTCAGGGAGGGGTTACAGTTACATATACTCCCTCTCCAGCACTCGAGGTCGTCAGGCTGCTCATTATTGCGCACACCTGTCACCATCGATACCCGGATCAGCGCCTCATCAGACTCACCTAGATTCAATCACCTGTCTGATTACCTTCCCTATATATGTCACTCCCTTTGGTTCTTTCCCGAGGCGTTATAGTTTCTGTTCCGTTGTTTCATGTCCGTACGCAACTTGTGTTTCTTGTTTTGTTCCTTGTGTTATTTTTTATTAAAAGTCACTCCCTGAACTTGCTTCTTGACTCCCCCGAACACAAACGTCAACAACAGAATAATAACTGCAGTTTAACTGGCTCCGGGTTGTTCATAGGGCCCGACACACACACACACACACCGCGAAAGCAAACATCACCATCTTTCAGCTTTCAGCAAAACTCAAAACTTCACTGTTACAGCTTTGACATGAAACGACTTCCATTTGTGCGTACGAGTGTCTCTGCGGCTGCCAAGCAAACTTTCTCTCTCTGAGCTTTGCTCCTGGTTGGTTAGAGAGGAGAATGGTATGTCGGAGTCCAAGCGGCTAGGCCCGTATATAAAGCCCTTAAAGACACTCAGCTCTGAAAGCCAATGTGTGCAAAAGCCAATGGAACCCTATTCCCTTTATAGTGCACTACTTTTGACCAGGGCCCATTGGGCTCTGGTCAAAAGAAGTGCACTATACTGTATAGGCAATAGGGTGGCATTTGAGACGCAGTAAGTGTAAAAAGGAGGCAGAGATGATGAGTGTTTAAGCCTCAGCTATATATCTTCCTTCAACACCTACGACACAGTAAGCCTGTGCTTGGCAATTCTACGGAAATTGAATTATGCCCAAAAAAAACATTGATTTTAACAAACCATACTCTATGCAACTCTATGCAACTGTCAACTCTTTGGGGCGGCAGGTAGCCTAGTGGTTATAGTGTTGGACTAGTAACTGCAAGGTTACTAGATCGAATCCCTGAGCTGACAGGGTAAAAATCTGTCATTCTGCCCCTGTACAAGGCAGTTAACACACTGTTCCTAGGCTGTCAAAAAAAAAATGCACAGGGACTACTTTTAACAATGTCCACTGAAAAATGTACAAAAACAAATATCTTGGAAGAACTGTGAAAATGCAAACTTTGGTAAAGGAATTACGGTCAAATGTCTCTCAGGTGTTTATGTGACCACGTTTTCCAAAACCTCTGTTAAATATCCACCCTGAATTAAGATTCAAAGATGTCTGCAGAAAGAATGGGGTGTCAGCTATGACATGGCACCTTGAGTTTGAAAAAAATCCATGTTGGTTATTGAACTACAGTAAGTGAATTGGATTTACACCCGGTAACGGAATTATGCTAACAGAATTACATCATGGGTCCCTGACCTGCACTACAGAAATGCATAATTATAGATATGAATGTCATTCTCCTCATGTTTCACAAGTTTTGACACAGTGCAGCACGGTAGAGTAGAGTGCAGTACAATACAGCACAGCAGAGTAGGGTAGAGTTCAGTACAGTGCAGTAAAGTCGATTTAGTTCAGTACAGTAGAGTACAGTAGAATATTCTGGACTCTACTGTACTATACTCTACTTTTCTTTACTGTACTGTATTGCACTACTGTATCGGACTGTACTCTACTGTGCTCTACTCACTGTACTATATTGTATTTGTACTTTATTGTGTTGTACTGTAGTCTACTGTGCTCTGCTATCTGTACAGTTCTGTACTCAGTACGGTGCTATATTGTACAGTACTATACTGTTCTTTACTCACTGTATTGTAGTCTACTGTACTGTGCTATCCAAACTTGTGAAACATAAGTTCAGATTTGGTCCAGTGTGAACGTTACGTTTTTTTTTTAAATCACTTTTTTGTCTATGGTACATTTTCACCCCTCTTAGTACAAAACTTCAAACAGACCATTCAAAAAAGTAGTTGTTTCAAAACACTATGTACATTTTTAATTGACTAAGTACAACACAAAATCATACAGTAGATTTTTCACCAAACTTAATCAGTGTATCATCTAGAAATACATGTTTCGCATTGCAATACATTTTCATATAAAGTAATTGCCTTTCATAACGCAATGCGCACATTACTTTTGATATGATTCTTTTATCTTTTGTTAAAATACATTTTACCGTTACTTAATGCGACTGCTCTTAATTTATGATCACTTAAATGTTTGATAAACCTATAGATATTTACATGTAAACCGGTTAGTTTATTACAGATTTTGAAAACTAAATGTATGTCTGTAAAGTAGAAACATGAAAGTATGATATATGTACTACTATGATGATAACTCGAATGTACTACCATGATGATGACAATTAAGTTTATTTTTATCTGATATTGACAGGATCAGAGATGTACCGTATGTAACAAATCAAATCAAAGTGTATTGGTTGTGTACACAGATTTGCAGATGTTACAGCAGGTGCAGCGAAATGCTTGTATTTCTAGCTCCTTTAGTGCAGTAATACAATCTCAATACACAAATAATCCCAAAAGGTCCAAACAAGAAGGAAATGCATCCCCTATACAGTAAACATTTCCCCAAAATGAAGTTAATAGGGTCTTTTGGATGGGGGGAGGTTCACACTGTGTGTGTGTGTGAGTGAGTGAGTGAGTGAGTGAGTGAGTGAGTGAGTGAGTGAGTGAGTGAGTGAGTGAGTGAGTGAGTGAGTGAGTGAGTGAGTCAGAGACAGAGAAATGTATAAAGGCCTTCAGTTAGCTTTCATTTAACACCCAATGTGATATGCTCCTATAAACCTCACATGTTGGTGCTCATGGGTCCTTTTCGATGGAAATGTCCTACTGCAGGGTTTTCCCCAAACTCGGTCCTGGGGCCCCTCTGGGTACATGTGTTGGTTTATGCCCTAGCACTACACAGCTGATTCAAATAACCGATTCATCATCAAGCTTTTATTATTTGAATCAGCTGTATAGTGCCAGGGTAAAAACCAATATGTGCACCCCACGTTAGGGAAACCCTGCCCTACTGCATAGTTACAGTAGGGATGACGACCCTCTCTGTACTGTACAGGAGACAAGATATAAAAGGACAATTTGCTTCAGCATGAATTCAAGTTGTATGAGTGGAATACAGGAAACTCTGTGTGTGTGTGATGTGTTTGTGTATGTGTGTGTGCGTGCGTGTGATGTGTTTGTGTATGTGTGCGTGCGTGCGTGTTGACTACACTCGGAAACGTTCCTTCTACTTGATCTAAAATGTATTTGGGTGAAAACATCCAAAATAGACAGAACATCATCACCGCACTGAGTTGCTCTATAACAAATATGCAACAGAAAACAGAATAGATTTTCCAGATGCAAAGGATGTATAAAATATGATTATATACCCAATATCGATTATGCAGAGGGTACATAGATATTGTACAGTTAACATACAGAATACTTTAGGCCAGACTTCAGTATTCTGGGCTAGGGTTCTCTGTCCATTGCAGGCAAAGAGGGGGAATACCATTGTTTACAGTGGTAATACATAGGTACACATGGGAGCACTAACATATGTAGCCCAGATGGTCAAACCTCTCATTGGAATCAAAAAAGTATAATTAAGAAATAAAAAAATAAGAGGAAAGCAGGAGGATTTTCTGTTTAGACATTAAACACATCACACATTACAGCACCAGAAATGTTGGCTTATGTGGTCATCAATATTAAATATTACAATTCTTTATTTTTCTCTTGAAACGAGGGAATCCAATGTCACAGTGGGGAGTCCACGTTGTATTACAATGTAGCCAACTCAACCCATTCATAAGGAATGAAATAAATAACAGCCAATGACTCTGGCCCACTGTCAACCCGATACCTTGGACAATATTGCATTATTAGCCTACTTTATATTACAATGATTGGATATTATTACAGTAGCCTATATTGAATCATTTATATACATTTGTCATAAGAAAATTGACTTTCTGTTCCTTTCTGAATTTATCCAGTGACAGGTAGCAGCAGCCTTTCAGCATCTGCAACGATGTACAGTAGGCTATACAAAACATTCCAGTAGACAGGTCGGGAGACGCATAGAAAGAATTATGTGTAATGTTCTGTTGTACGCTACAAGTGCAGAGCATTGTAGCATATTCACGGGCTACGAGATGTGCACAAATTCAGTAATACAGTAAATTACATCCGCAAAGAATTTCACACGAATAGCCTCATCTTTGCATTGAGCGTCTAGGGAGGAAATTATCAGGCGGCTCAAAAAAGTACGCAGCGTACCTCGTAACTTTTAAACGGCTGCTGGTAGCGGATGTGTTGGATAAAGACACACACTGGGAGAAGAAACAACAGCAGAATACGTTTCTGATCAACTTACCAGTGTCGAACTGTCTGGAAGCAGTCGAAGATAGAAACCCAACTAGTAGAAGGGCAGCAGTAATTGTCAAAAATGAATCCATCGCTCCAGTCTTTGAGAAAGAAAGAGCGGGGACTTGTCTTGGGTAGGGTACAGTCGTGTTCCCGAACGGAGCAGGGAGTGTTCGGACGCAGGTGAACTGTTGTTCTGAACGCAGCCTGATGCGGACTGATGCGGCCAGTCGTTTTGTGTGGGTAGAGGTGTCGTTCCTAGTTCGCGTTTAAAGTCTGTGAAGTGAACTCCAAGGCAGGCAGGTCTCAACACACAGACACAAGAGAGATAGTAGAAAGCAAGCAGGGGATCCTATTTCGAATCATGTGACAGGAAATCGTGGCAATGGATTCAACCTGCAGCGTTGGGCAGTGAGAGAGTGTGTGTGAGAGAGAGAGATAATAAAGCCCATTGAATTAAATTGAGAGCGAGTAAATTGGGAGTCATTGAGGGTTTGCATGTCAGAGCAGTTTTAGTGCCTCAGTAAAATAATAACACATGAATAACACTGGTTCATTCATTCCACTTTCTTTTATCAGGGAATATGGTTGAGAATAGATGAGGGGTCAAGTTGGAATTCAGCCAGGGGCACTGGGGTTAACACCCCTACTGTCACAAATGCCTTGGGATCTTTAGTGACCACAGAGCCAGGACCTTGGTTTAGTTTGACTTGATGTGCAAGACACACTGAAACTTTCTGAAGCGCTCTGTAACTCACTGAAAGTCTCTGAAACGTACTGTTCCTGACACACAGCTACTACCATTTACTGTGGAGAACTGATTATTTCCACACAGTCTGGAGTCTGAAATGAGAGGCTCAGTGTGAGGATGAGTAGATGGAGAAAGCAGTTTATTCTCATTTCAAAAGGTTTCTTCCATCACTATACTGACCATGCTATAGTTTTGTTCCTGTAAGTTACCCTCAGGGCGTGCCAGGATGAACCTTGACATATTCAATGATCCTGCTCCATTTTGAGACAAAGTGGGACGTAAATCCGGAAGTCCCTGTAAAATGTGTTGTATTGTAAAACAAATGATGTTTACAGTATCTCATTCGCAATAGAAATTTGCTTCATTTTTTTGAAGCAAATAAAAAGCTTAGAATGGAGTTAAAACATAAGAAGCCTTGAACTTTTATTTGGATAGATGCTCTACAGACTATCTACAGTAACATTTCAACTAACTATCTACTAACCTTAACCCTAACTCTAACCCTAACCGTAATCCTTATCCTAACCCTACATTTTCATACACCTAACCATAACCTTAGCAAACCGTTGCTTTAGCAACAATAGTTTATTGATAGTATGACCATCAGTAGAGCATCTACAGATGGAAAATCCGGACTATCCAAATAAAGTGCGACCACCCTTTTTACCATTTATAGCTTAGTAATCAGTTATCATGCAGAAAACAGGTGCAGAATTATACTTTAGTCCCAAATGCTCGAGTAATTCTACCGCTTGACCTTCTCTCACTACCTCCCAAACGCTGTAAGCAGAACAGCACCCTCATGTGTTCATCATAATATCACAATTAGGAAGCATTGCTGTCCTCTGCTCTGTCGGACGCATGTACGCTAGCACACACACACACACACACAGAGAGAAAACATTCAGGACCCTAAAATAGAATATCCATTATGATCTTACCAACCCAACCTCACCAACAGAAATATGAACTCACAGAGTTGGCTGGTTTGTTTGGGCTGTTTGGGAGGGTACACTATACTATATAACACTGCACTGGGAAAGTAATACTTCTGGGTGACTCGTGACCTTTGGAGATGAAAGTTACAAAGAATCCTCAAGCTGCTACATGGCCACCATAAGGCCACACTGCCTTTAAGTCGACACAACAGTGGATCTCTACATACAGTCTATGATTCACAAATGTATTCATTTTTTGGAAAACCAAATAATTATTAATAAAAACAGTCAATATCAACTATTCTAAGGGATACTAAATCCTTGTTTCATACAGTAATAATACAAGACGGAAGAAGGGCCATAATATTGTACATTGACTTTTTAAGCTATTAGAATATTCTCTGTGTGCCATTTTCATACTTTTCTAAATTTCTACTGAATCCCATTAAAATACTTATCTTACTCCCATTACTCCTCACTACTATTACTCCTTTCATAGAGGATAATGATGATAAGCAGCCTACAGTGAGCAGGGTTGGAGCCTTTGTCTATCCTCGTCTCTGTGTGGAATCACGTTGTTCCTCTCCTCTCCTGTCTGTACACGCTGCCTGGTTGCATTCCTTGTGGTCAACTGGAGTTACAGCAACCCTGCTATTTGTCTTTCATCCTGCACTCTCCTGCTGAAACACTGTATGCCCTCTTACATGCATACATCAAATTTGCACTTTACGGTTCGGTGGGGTGAGCCAAGACTAGTCATATCTACAGACGATCCGGAGTGGAGTGTAAGTGCTCACAGCGATTATATTTCAGTGAACCCTATATTTCTGAAATTAAATGATTTTTCTGAGGTGAAAATGTCTAGGATAGGGGGCTCTCATTGGTGTTTACATTCTAGAGTCTTATGAGTTGGGCATAACCTTGCGAAGGAGAAATATGCGTAACACGAACATGAAAATGTAAATGCAATTGCCTTATTAGATGAGCTGTTTTATTACCCAAGAGCAATAGAGATAGAGCGAGAGACGGAAAGAAAGAGAGACAGAGAGACAGAGAGAAAAATAGAGAGAGAGAGACGGAGAGAGGGAGAGAGAGACTGAGAAAGGGAGAGAGAGACTGAGAAAGGGAGAGAGAAAGAGAGAGAGACAGAAAAATAGAGAGAGACGGAGAGAGGGAGAGAGAGAGACAGAAAAAAAGAGAAAGATAGAGATGGGGGGACAATAAGTACGTGGTTTCTTTAAAAGAACAAAAAAGTCACGTAACGTTTTTCAAATAAGTTCACCCCTACTTTTTTTGATAACATTGTGCCAATGAAGTGTTAGCAAATGCATGACATTCAAAATAATAAAAAACGGCCATATTTCTTCACAGTTTGGCTAACACAAAATGTGCTCATGTTGTCCTTACTCCACCCTTCTTTTGACTTATTAATGTTTGGCTCACTATTTAGCTGTCGGTGCAATTCCAACTAAACGCCGAACACTCTGACACTTCTCGAGTCACTACATTAATTAAAATCACAATACAAGAGTTACAGAGTCCCAGTCCCCCGGTCATGTATTTAGAGAGTTGGGCAATTGAAGTTTCAGCATTATGATGCATTTTACATGACACTACAACATTATATGGCAGCTATGTTAGCGCACAATTAACAATACATGGGGAATATGTAAGGGATAATCCATCAGGAGCTATGCGTGGAAGGTGTGTTCCAAGACACGCTAGCGGAGTCGAACTATCCTTCCACGGAGTTGCATTATTTTCCAAAGAACGCATAGAGCCGCGAGTTGATCATCCCTTTTATACCATGGCTATAATTTAACATACACTGAAGTAGGTAGCAAGTTTACTAGATAGCTACAGTAGTTGCCTTGGCCACGAAACAAACAGACTTGCTAGTTTAGCTAACCAAACCATCACGCATGTTATTATGAAAATTCATCAATGCCAATAACGTTAATGTTTTCAATTTGACTTTTGCTTTCAAAAGCAGCTCAAACTAATGGTGCTTTCAAGACAACTGGGAACTAGGTCAAATCATGACATCAGTGATCTTCAGGTCTTCCCCAGTCCAAGCAAATTTTTTTCAGAGTTCCCAGTTGTTATGAACACGGCAATAAAACATGTATGAATGAACTGGCCATTTAATTCTACCATGCTAATATAGTGTGCGTTATAGGGAAATAATGCACGCTCTAGAATTCCCTTCAAGCCAATCATGAACGAGTATTCAACAATGCCATGGTATGATTGTTTGGATCCTATATTCTGATTGGTTGTTAGCAGGGAGTTACTCACCACAATCCCCGGGTAATGCCGGTTAACAGTTCCATTTGAATGATCAATGCGCATCTACAGTCCCACACCCCAGCCAGGCAATTCATAAACTTAAAAAAAAATTTTTTGCAAGATTCTAGCCTAGAAATTTGGTTTGCAACAGTTGGGGTTTGTCTGAAGCTTGCTGCCTGGTTCTCCAACCAAGTTGTTTTTCTTTTGCGATCTCCACCATGCCATAGAGAATGAACGTGTCCGGACGAGAATGACAGCTTATCTGAGCCAGGCAAATTCATTTATCAGGATCATTATAATGGATATATATCCAAAGAAATGGCAATAGAAACAAAGGCAAAACAAACGAAAATGCACATCGTTTGCTGTCATTTCAGCTGCTTGATGTGATTGTGTGTTAGGTTTAGTTGACTAGCTAGCAAAGGAGAAGTAGCTAGCATCCATAGAAACCTTTTTGGCTTAGAATGGACAACCAGTCCATTTATCAACCATGCCAATAGAAAGGCCCATTTGACTAGCAGCTTCAGAATCTCTGAATTAATGACGGGCTTTTCTGTTGTAAGGAAGAAAATAAAATTAATTTACTCATTAAAATAAAAAAAATTGTAAATATGTTGGTAAAAGCACGTACACATGGGGAATTCATGAATCTCCCTCTACCTTCGTTGTCTCTAATTAGCTTTGGGGTGACACCCTCTGGAATGCCTGGTTATTATAATGTGGTATGCTTCATCTCAGAGAGCGAGAGAGCGAGACAGAGAGAGAGAGTTAGAAACACAGAGAGAGAGAGAGAAACACAGAGAGAGAAACACAGAGAGAAAGAGATGAGGTAGGACACTAAAGCCCGTGATTCAAATCTGTTATTTTTCCTGCAGTCTGAACAGCCAAAAAGCACATGGAATCTGACATTTCGAGCCACATTTCAAACTCCCTTCGTAGGTGCCAACACAATCACTTAATAACATATCAATGGGGAACCGGCAACTCCTCAACTTGGACAATTTATAATTCAGTCAAAAGCATTTAAATCCAAGTTCTCAATAATAATTACAGGTCTATACAATAGAAATAATACATCTGGAAAGGCTCAAGAAAAAATACAAAAATAACAGGCATGGGATTTACTGGGATCACCAATGGGTGCATTGGAAAACAGGCTGTCACACCGCCACACTGTATCATCACACCAGACAGAGGTTGGTCATTTTTTAAGGAGAAGGAAGCTCCACAAGGCCTCACAAACATCGTACTTGATGCTGTATATTGTGTTAATTGCTTCCTCTTCTCTGGGCTCCACCCTGTGCCACCCTCTGGTCTCCTGACCAACTCCTTTAACCTGGAATTATTATAAATAATGTTTTAAGTGTCATATTGCCTATTGGTGACCCCCTCCCTTACGGGATTATTTGGCACATTATTGAATATTACATTTGTTTAACAATGACTGTAAGTCACTCTGGATAAAAGCATCTGCTAAATTACAAAAAATGTAAATGTAATTATCAAAATACCTTGATTTCGTTTGGTCCAACTTGTATTTGCGCTCTTCCTCTTTGAGCTTGAAAAGCATATTTGCTCTACAGTCAGTGATGTTGATCGGACTCTTGGCTGTTGGAGGTCCAAGGTGTCATTGTACTTGGTGATCTCTTGGCTGATCCTGAATCTGCTTTCCTGCAGTGTGGCATCTTTTTCCTTCTTGTTCCTCATCCTCTGCCTCATCTTCTCCTCAGGGGCCATTTGCAGTGCTCACTTCTTGCTCTTGACCATCCGAAAGACAGAGGGAACCTTCTGCCTGGCCTCATTAAGGACCTTCTCCTTCTCTGAGGAGGAAAGGCTGTCAAGGTACCCACTGGGTTTGTTTGCCACCACATCACAGTGGTCTCCAGGTTGCGGGAGGATATGGATGGCTTGCAGCGCAGCAGGCTTTCCAAGTCAGCCATGTCGCACCCTCCAATCATGTTGCTCTTGGGGACTATTATGGCGATCTCCATGTCTGGACCACTGGTCACCCAGTGTTTGCCTCATGGCAGCTGGGTGGAAGCCCGCCACTAGAGAACGATCAGCATCTCGGTACTGATGAACTCAATGGCCAGCTGGGTGAAGGTGTTTTGCTCTTCACTTTCCACCTCCTCGAACACCTCTGCAGCCAGCTCATTTTCCAGTGGTGCCACATCCAAACACTGGATCCCTTTTCATTGCAGCAGACCCCTCGCTTCTCCAAACCTGCAAGGCGAAAAGCATCTTCTGAAGATCGGCATTCAGGTCTAAAATATTACCTTTCGAAAGGCCATGATCAGGGCATGGATCATGCTCATGGCCCGGCGTCCTGCCCTGTACAATGGCTCCTTGATGTCGAACCGCAAGACTTCAACAGGTCATTGCCATTGGGCCAGTACAAGGCCAGGGCATTGTAAAAGTAGATGTTCATCCGGTGGCCATGGTAGATGATCAGATGTTTGTTATTTTAACTCTCCCTTTGAGGAACACCTCCCACGTGTCTGGAGTCCCTGCCACCGACGAACCATGCAGAGTGAAGCCTGCTGCAGCTGTGCGGGTAACTCTGCGTGTTCCAGCTTCATCGCTGTGTAGGCTGTTTTGGTTGTTGCCTTCAGCGAGGGTGACATGGAGGACATGGATGGCACCAGCTGCAGCAGGCTCCATATTAACCAGTAGGTGCATGCAGCTGGCAAACGTCCCCATCTCAACCAGCTGTTGTCATTGGTCTGTTGAAAGACTTAAAAAGAACTTGTCAGATTAAAGTAAATAACATTGTAATTATTCCCAAAGACAACACTGTTAATCAAAGAAATGTAATAGAACCCTGCAACAAAATCTCTTGCATAGTTAGTATGCAAAACTAAATGTTGCATCATTTGTTTTGTTTCGGTATGTTGCATTAAAAGTGGCTAATATTGCGTTGATTTGATCACAAATCCCACAGTGAAGGGAAACGTTGATAGTGTTAACTAACGGGGAAAACTCTAGAAAGTTGAGTGAAGTTCAAGCTTGTGCTTCTCTGAGCAGGCTGATATTTCTTCTGACCGGCAGTCCCAGGGAGCTTAAAGGGACATCCGGCACAACTCAATATTAGTAAGGTGTTCCAAATGTTTTGTATACTCAGTGTAAAATGTGTATGTGACTCGTTTCAGGAAACTAGGCCACTTCACAGGAGAGCCATTTGAACGTAAACTTTATTTTTTAAATCAAAATGTTTTTGGGGGGGTAGAAATGCCTTCTCGAATACGTGAAATTATTATGTCCACAGCCATCAAGTGCTCAGCATATGTGGGAACTCCTTCAAGACTATTGGAAAAGTATTCCTCATGAAGCTGGTTGAGAGAATGCCAAGAGTGTGCAAAGCTGTCATCAAGACAAAGGGTGGCTACTTAGAAGAATCTCAAATATAAAATATATTTAGATTTGTTTAACACTTTTTTGGTACTACATGATTCCATGTGTTATTTCATAGTTTTGATGTCTTCACTATTATTCTACACTGTGCGGGGTGGCAGGTTAGCCTAGTGGTTAGAGCATTGGACTAATAACCGAAAGGTTGCAAGATCGAATCCCCATGTCACGTTCGTCGTACGAAGGAGACCAGGGTGCAGCGTGGTATGCGTACATTCCAATTTATTAAAAGAATGAACACTGAACAAAACGAACCGTGAAGCTAATATGAATAGTGCAGACAGGCAACTAAACATAGAACAAGAACCCACAAACACAAAAGAGAAAATGGCTACCTAAATATGATACCCAATCAGAGACAACGATAAACAGCTGCCTCTGATTGGGAACCATATCAGGCCACCATAGACATACAAATACCTAGACCTACAAAAGCCCTAGACAATACAAAAACGAGCACACCCACCCTCGTCACACCCTGACATAACCAACATATAAAGAAAACAGAGATATCTAAGGTCAGAGCGTGACACCCCAAGCTGACAAGGTAAAAAAAAATCTGTCATTCTGCCCCTGAACAAGGCAGTTACCCCACTGTTCCTAGGCCGTCATTGAAAATAAGAATTTGTTCTTAACTGACTTGCCTGGTTAAATAAAGGTAATATATATATATATATATATATTTTTTTAATGTAAAAAAAAAAGTAAAGAAATAAAGAAAAACCCTGGAATGAGACGGTGTCTCCAAACTTTTGATTGGTACTGAAAAAAAAGAAGCCTCATTTACATAAGTATTCAGACCCTTTGCTATGAGATTCAAATTTAGTTCAGGTGCATCCTGTTTCCATTGATCATCCTTGACAATGACATGATTGTTCATAATTTGGAAAGGCACACACCTGTCTATATAAGGTCCCACAAGAAAACCAAGCCATGAGGTCAAAGGAATTGTCAGTAGAGCTCCAAGACAGGATTGTGACGAGGCAGAGAAATGGAAAAGGGTGCCAAAACATTTCTGCAGCATTGAAGGTCCCCAAGAAAACAGTGGCCTCCATCATTCCTAGAGCTGGCCGCCAGGCCAAACTGAACAATTGGGGGAGAAGGGCCTTGGTCAGGGAGGACACCAATAACCTGATTGTCACTCTGACAGTGGCAGGGACTCGGAAACTAGTCAGGATCAAGGGAAAGATGAACTGAGCAAAGTACAGGGAGATCCTTGATGAAAACCTGCTCCAGAGCGATCAGGACCTCAGACTGGGGCGAAAGTTCCCCTTCAACAAGACAACGACCCTAAATACACAGCCAAGACAATGCAGGAGTGGCTTCGGGACAAGTCTCTGAATGTCTTTGAGTGGGCCAGCCAGAGCCTTTACTCAGTACTTTGTTGAGCTTTATTATATCTTAACACATTATTCCTTATGATTTATTTTTTTGACTGACTATTTTTGCATTTATAAATGTGTTATTCATTGCGTTTCTATGGGCTATAGCAGTAAAGGCCAAATTCAATATTTTATCAAATAGTAGTTACAAATGACAATAAATAAGCATGGTGACAACTTTGTTTTATGCTTCTTGAAAATTCAAAGTTCTCAGAGAAAACGTTATTTATTAATTTACATAAGATTGTTGTACGTTATTTTTACCGATCTTATGAGAGATTCTCCAAAGTAGAACAAATCCAGGCAAATCCAGAACAGATTCCAGATGTACTTTATCGAAGGCATTCTGAAAATCTGATTTAATTATTACACCTGGTTTTCCTGCATTCTCATAGTTTTCAATGATTTATAGTAGTTGTGTAATGTTGTCTCCAGTATATCTTGATGAATGATGTCTTGTAGCACCTTTTTAATTCTATGAGCAATACATTTTACCAATATTTTTGCATTGCATTGAAGAGTGAGGGGCCTCCAATTTTTTTTAAGAGACGGTCTTGCACTGCCCTACTCTCTGATTTCAAAGATGCAATGCTGGTGAAGGAAATAAACTATTTGAAGTAAAGGTCTTCACGGGTCCAAAAAGTTGAACCTGTTCTCAAATGGACCTGGTACTTTCCCACCCAGACACGATATGCATACATTTATATTTTTAATATAGAGACCCATGTTACGGAGACTAGCTGGGCTGTTCCCTGGACTCCGTGTGTAGAGAATTGTACAATGCTTGAGCAAGGCTATTGAACTTGTATTTATTATTTTATCCAACATATCATGCTGAAACATGGTATCAGAAGTGGCTCGAAAACCACACGTTTGTTATTTTTGTAGCTAAGTGTAGTATAGGCGCAGTTACGTTCCATATGCGAACACACACCGTTTCCTACTGTTAGCATTAGTCCCAACACCGATCAACTCGTTGTTTGCTGGCTAGCTAGCATCACTACCTACCTCGATGGCTGAAGGGAAAGAGATCTCCTATTCCATCGCTATGCCAGCGAACATTACGCCACCAAATCCCATGGTTCTCACAGGGGACTGGGATACTAATTGGGACAACTTCAGGGATGAATTCAAAGACTATGCGCTGGTGACCGGTCTACATGAGAAATCCAACGAGGTCCAAGAGTCAACTCTGAGGAGCTTAATGGGCAGCGAATGCAGGCATATCTACCGGCACATTCTCACCCTCACAGCACAACAATAGAGTGATGCAAAGGCTATACTGGGTGCATTGGAGAATTACTTCAAACCTGGAACGTCATTTACGAGCGGTTCGTTTTTGGAAGCTGCAAACAGGAAGAGGGTGAGTCAGTACACAACTTTGTAAGCCGTTTGAGAGAAAGATCCGCTACTTGTGAATATGGGTGATTGAAAGATTAATTGATTTGTGACAAAATAGTACTAGGAATTGCAAATGAGGATAAGCGCCAGCGTCTATTAAGAGAGAGAGGCTTAACATTTGTAACTGCCATTGAAATGTGCCGCACTGCTGAAGTCACTGACATGAGAATGAGAGCAATGGAAATCGAAAGCCCACGCACCGATGCTGATACTGTTCACGCTGTTGCCAGGCGGACATTCAGACAAAACCAATCGAAGCAGAGTAATTCACCACGAACGGTGAACACAGAGAGCCCCATAGCATGCAAATACTGTGGAAACGCACACGCACAAGGCAAAGAGCACTGCCCTGCCTACGGAAAAAAATGCAGAGCTTGTGGAACTAATAATCACTTTGCAAAAGTGTGTCTCAAAAGCAAAAGATGGGTGAGTGATGGCAAGATTCACTGTGATGATGATGTCACTCAGTGTTCAGAGCAGAACAGTGAAAGTGACATTTACATGCATGAATCTATTGGGGTTGTACACTCAAAATGGAAAAAGTGGTTTGTGACACTACGATTACACAACAAGCAACAACAATGTCAACTGGATTTCGGTGATACATGCAATGTAATGAGCTACTAAGACAAAATCAATCTGGCACCTGACACACATCTCTTGCCCAGCGATACTAGACTAAAGCTGTACTCGGGAGATCTAATGAGCTTTATAGGCATCTTTGATACCGAATGTGTTATTGGGGGATGCAAACACAAGCTGGAATTTGAGATCGTGAAAACCAGTCAACATCCTCTCCTATCAGGCTCTACATGCAAGCGCCTGGGACTGATGCAGTTCACCGTACCAAATGTCTTGCACATCGTGGAGCATGTTGAAGGTTGTCTACAAGCCAGGAACAGAGATGTACATCATTGACACACTGAGCAGGGCAACAGCACAATGTACAGGCAGAGGCACTGCCTAACAGCGGCATGCCATCTGTTCGCTACTGCAGAAACAACAGGATGTTCAACAGATCGATCAGGCAGACTACTTAAAGTCACAGATCCCCACCTAGCCCAGATTAGGCAACACACTGACAAGGACGAACCCTACAGTCACTGAAGTCCATCGTTCTCACAGGTTGGCCGCAACTGAAAGAAGAGACACCTTTCACATTGAGAGAATACTGGACCTTTCGAAATGAGATCAGCGTGCAAAATGGCATCTTGTTCAGAGGTCAGGATTATCCCCAAATCACTACGTCCAGAGAGGTTTACCCGCATACACTCCAGTCATGTTGGAGGTGAAGCATTCTACCACCAGGCTTGTGAAACATTATACTGGCCAAACATGCAAGCAGAAATTAAAGACCTTGTCAGCAGCTGTACCACATGCAATGAGTACGCGCATGAACAGCAAAAGGAAACCATGATGTCGCACAAACTTCCCACGAGGGCCTGGCAAATTGTCAGCATAGACTTATTCAGCCACAGATAAAAGGACTATCTTCTCCTTTTTGATCACTACTCTGACTTTTGGGAAATTGAACTGCTCCCTGACTAGTCTGCAGAGACGATCATAAAGCACTGCATGGCGAAGTTTGCAAGGCAAGGCCAGCCTGACAAGGTCATCATGGACAACGGACCACAATTCACTGCACAGTTCAAGCGTTTCGCCTCCACGTGACCTCCTCTCCAAGACACCCAAAGGCAAATGGCAAGGCAGAGTCAACTGTCAAGATTGCAAAACAACTATTAAGCAGGGTCTTGCGTGACGGCAATGACCCATGGAAAGCCATCTTACAGTGGAGGAATACACCCACCGAAAACATGGACAGCAGCCCAGCACAACGCCTTCTGTCCAGGTGTCTGAAGACTATGAAGACCATCCCCATAGCTAACAAGCTACTTGAACCCTGCGTCATGGTTGGCGTCGTGGACAAACTGCGACACAGAAAGCTAAGTGCTCGCTAAGTGCTTCTACAACCGGACTGCTCGAGACCTACCAGAGCTGGAGGGGGGTGAAACGAAAAGAACTGTCCAGGCCTAAGGGCGCTGATGGGAGACCACACAGGACTTTGGAGGCTGGGCACGTTCCTACAGAGAGTTGCACCACGTTCTTACCTGGTGGATGTTAGTGGCTCCCTCTATTGTCGCAATCGGTTGGATCTGCGCGTAGCAGAGCAGACAAACCAGAACACGCCATACACTCACCTGGAGCACAGTCCAGGCCTAAGGGCAAGGGGTGCAGAATTAAGATGAGCCAACTGAAAGTGAGGCTTCAACCACCAAGCTCTCCAGCTCGTGGCCCGAATCCTTTCCCTGTTAGAGCCCATACTTACTCACGGGTGGGTCGGCTGTGCAAGCCACCAGACAGGCTTACTTTGTAAGCAAGGGACTGTGTTAACTTGTCCTCTGTTTATAAAAAAAAAGAAAGAAAGAAAAAAAGAAAAAAAAGAGGAAGGTGACAACTGAAGTAAAATAAAGTATTTTGTTCAATTGTTATGTTAAGAACTTAATGTTGTGCCGTTATATTTGCACTTTCTATTGAAAAGGATGATGTTATGGAGTCCAGTAGATAGGTAATCGACTAGCTGGGCTTTTACCCGGACTCCGTGTGTAGGGACTTGTACAATACTTGAACAAGGCTATTAAACTGGTGTCTGTCTTTATTCTTTTATCCAACATATCATACTGAAACAACCCGTTCCGAATGGACCCGAAAACAACTAGACTCATTCCGTATTAACCTGGTCGGATCCAGACCTGGTCCAATCCGAGTAAGGAAATCAGTAGATTTTTTTTTAAAAAGCTACTTTATTAACCGGAGCTGAGTGCGACAGGAGGGAGAGGGGTGCCGCTCTACCAGGCAGGGGAGGGGCCGTACTGTGAGCGAGTGACATGGGGAGGAGGGAGAGACAAGAGACAGCAACCAAACCGGCTCGCGCTATTGTAGACTACAGTAATAGCTGCCATAGCTAAGTTATTTATCATCAGATATGATTACGTAGTACCTGTCTTGGACTGCATCAAACCGGGACGAGAAGGTAGTTAACAAGCTAGTTAGCTAGCTAGGCTAACTGAGGCTGCAATGCATACGCTTTCTGATCCAACATTTACACATAACTCCATTCCGAATATTAAGTGGCAGCCTGCCTAGCTGATGGCTCTTGGTCGTTGTAGCCTATCCTTCTTCTTTAACTTTTAATCCGTAATTTTAATTCCATCTTGCATTGATTAGATATCTCCTAACTTCTTTCACACATGGAGCGAGGCAATATAGCCTGTTGCCGCTTTGATGACTTATGATTGGCCAACAACAAGATACACGTGCCATGCTCCAGTGAAACGCAACAGCTGCAGCTGCACAATACAATTTCTCTTTACTGCAGAGAATTTCTCTTTACTGCAGCACTCATGTTCGGAAATGCACGGGCCCTTCTGGACAGAGACCCGTGACAATCAGATCTGAATCAGATCCATGACATTATTTACAATTCTGAATCCACACTGGTCTCGGGTATTCGAGTACAGGTGAATCCATGAAGACCTCTACTAGTAAGCTTGTAAATGCAATGGCACATGTTTAAATGAAACAAGTTCCAAAGTTATTTTTCATCATGAAGCATGCCCAGTCCTTTTGGCCTCTTTGGCCGACACAAAAATATAGGTTATGCTCCTGCAAGCCTCAGTGTCAAATCTGATTAGCTCTGAGTTGATAAATGCACACACCATTGTAGCAGAACATCAACAGAATTTACTCATTTTAAACAACTCTATATATTTTCTTTCAAATGTGCACAAAAAGTGGCATAGCCCCATATTGATAATGACTTTAAACAATAACACTAACTATTTTGTACCATCACGCTAGTAGTCTTCTGTGGCCAAGGGGATAAGTGAATCGATTTGGGCTTATTCTGACACCTTCTCTGGTCGTTATCGTCGTCATCATCATCAGGATCATTATCACCACCACCATTATCATCATAATCCTCACCATCATTATCATCATCTTGTTATTTTCTAGTCGTTACCTGATACTTGTCAAAGGGATGCCAGAATGGAACATAGTTGGCCGGAGGTGCTCCTCTCCTCTTCCCGCCAAAACAAGATGGCCAAGCCCCTGTTCCAGTCTGTGGGAAACACACAAAGATGGATTTCCCCAGGGGGCTCTCAGTGACAGCAAATCAGATTGGTACAACAGGAAACTACTGAGCCCAAATGGCAGGAAAGAGAGAGAGGGGGGGGTTGAGCAACAGAGAGATGGAAGAGAGAGCGAGAGATGAGAAAGAGGGAGAAATAAGAGATATGACTCAACACTTTCCACTCCACTAATCTCAGAGACAACCAGGGCAGGGAAGAGAGGTCTGAAGCCATGGTGTTTGTCCCAAATGGCACCCTACTCCATAAATAGTGCACTACGTTTGACCAGAGCTGGCCCTATGGGCCCTGGGTGTCATTTGTGATTAAGCCATGGTGTTGTAGTTCAGTTTGATTAACCTAATGGGACCTGGCTCCAAAACAACAACATGACCTTTGACCCGGAACCACTGGGCTGGAATGGAATCCTGTAAAATGGTAATAGTGGTGAGCATCCTGTTCTGTTGTTCTGTTATAGAGCAACTGCCCCTAAAAAACAACTTCTCATTTAGAAAACAGCCTATGTGGCATCGACATGAGTCATAAACATTTATTCTGCTGTCAGAATTTACTTCAAAGTGTAAATAGGATAATTTTAGTCATGTCAGTCTCGTCAAAAACAGAGTGAAGGTTGGGTTTGTTTCAATCCTGCCCACATGCCCACAGCTGGCAGCACACAAGTAATCATCAATTCGGAGAGCAGCTGAGCACAACCCGGTTGTAATGCCTGTGGTAAATTTGGTTCAACTTTGGCTTTCCCTATGGGGCTAGTTAGGGACCAAATTACATACATGGGACAATATGTAAAAATTCCAATCGCTCCAAATTTCAATGACTTAAACCTTTACACTTGTGGGATTTGAACAAAACACCATTTATTGAGCAGGGACGATGACCAATCCATGAAGTGTGTTGATTAGATGTATAGATGTAATTGCCATTTTGTGATGTAGGCATCTTTACATTAAATAAGGATAAGAGCCTGAGCTAAGAATAGGAAAACAAACTGCATCAACCAGGACCTTTCTGATGTTGCACACCTTTGAAAAGCACCATGCTATGTATAATAGAATTCTACTCATAGTGCAAAATGTATCTTCCAGACTTAGGGTCTATACAACTGTTAGCTATTGGAACAGCATTGTGTAAACCTTTGTCCATGTAAAAACTGTTATGCAAATGTTTTCTGTCAACGTGAAGAAATTAAAATGTATTGCACCAGAAAAGAGATGTACAAGCAAATAAAAAAATAATTTTAAAAAGCCCAAAAATTCCTTTCTGGCACAGGCTTCGGGAAACCAATTAGATATGCAATAACCAAAAAAAAGGCACTGTCGGAACAGGCTTTGATGCTTTTAACTTCTTAAGAACTCGTTCATCCCCATACTCATCCCACTGCTCCCTTTACGCTCAGGTGCATATTTCAGGCACGTTAACATCACCTTTAGTATTTATTTATTTAATTTATTTTTATTTCACCTTTATTTAACCAGGTAGGCTAGTTGAAAACAAGTTCTCATTTGCAACTGCGACCTGGCCAAGTTAAAGCATAGCAGTGTGAACAGACAACAACACAGAGTTACACAATAACATAGTAGAAAAAAAAATCTATATACATTGTGTGCAAAAGGCATGAGGAGGTAGGCAATAAATAGGCCATAGGAGTGAATAATTACAATTTAGCAGATTAACACTGGAGTGATAAATGATCAGATGAACATGTGCAGGTAGAGATACTGGTGTGCAAAAGAGCAGAAAAGTAAATAAAATAAAAACAGTATGGGGCTGAGGTAGGTAAATTGGGTGGGCTATATACCGATGGACTATGTACAGCTGCAGCGATCGGTTAGCTGCTCAGATAGCAGATGTTTAAAGTTGGTGAGGGAGATAAAAGTCTCCAACTTCAGAGATTTTTGCAATTCGTTCCAGTCGCAGGCAGCAGAGAACTGGAAGGAAAGGCGGCCAAATAAGGTTTTGGCTTTAGGGATGATCAGTGAGATACACCTGCTGGAGCGCGTGCTACGGGTGGGGTGTTGCCATCGTGACCAGTGAACTGAGATAAGGCGGAGCTTTACCTAGCATAGACTATGCCTCTGTTGCCTTTGATTTGCTAAGACTCACACTTGCTGTAAAGGGGGAAAACAAATATACCAAGTAATTAGCATTGCAGGCTACCATACTTAGATAACTTGGGAAGCGGTATTGGCTGGGGGTGGGAGATTACATTCCTCATGAGATTCTAAACACACAACAATATACAGAATAAAAACCATACAAAGTCAATTGAATGTACACAAACTGTCAATGTCTGTTTAAGCATACCAGTTATAAATTAAAGTTTATCTTGGAGATCTACACTTCACTGACTTTGGTGATTTCGACGTCTTCACAATGCTGTTTTGATTCTGAATGGGTTGAGGGTTTGAACAATTAAAGTTTTTAACTTATTGCATTTTCAAGTATAATGTATACCAGAAGGGCGTGGGCGGCAATCGAACCCACGCCGATACGGTAGGACTATATGTGCACACTGAAGGCAGTGGCCCTAAACGCTAGACCCCCCAGGCCACAATTTAACTCAATTTTGACAGTTCATTCCTAACCTTAGGATACAAATGACACTTGTATGTCGTAGCCTTGTTTTGTCACCCTTTCCACTCGTAAAATGGCAGATTTGGGCACTGATAAAGTCAAACCAACTTTGCCATGGTTGCACAACTGCAGGCTGAAGCTAATAATTGGCGAAAGAATTTGGCTAACTCTTCCCACCTGCGAACACACACACGAAACACCCACATCAAACCACACCCCGAAACCAACTCACATTTATTCAGCCATGGCCGCTAGCATTTCTTAATGAGCCAAATTTAAAACGGGGCCAAATCAGGAAGTTCAGCCACCCTTTAAGGATTCTGAGAATGTTCACTCTATTCTAGAAAATAGAACACTCAGCACTGACTAAAATCTCAGAAAATGTTTTCTTCTGAAAGCTGTGAGAGTCTGCATGGCCTTCAAAGGGTGGTTGTATAAAATGGTCCATTCTACCATCTCGAGTTCATTAAGAAAATGCTATTTCTTCCCAAGTACGAACAGCATGAGAGGTTTCATCTGTGTGTGTGTGTGTGTGTGTGTGTGTGTGTGTGTGTCTCTGTGTGGGGTACATTGAGAACAAACCTTGGTTTCCAAGTTTTCCGACAACACCGTAAACATAATCTGATGAGTGTCCTTTCATTTTGTCCCTCCAGAGAATGCAACGTCTCCTTGGAGTGCACCGCAGCGCACCATATGAGCGGAGTAAATACTGTAGCTCTTGATGGAAAACATACTTGACTTACGTATAAAATGACACCCTATTCCCTGAATAGTGCACTTGTTTTGACCAGACCCCATAGGGCCCTGGTCAAAGTAGTACACAATAGGGAATAGGGTGTTATTTGGGACACAAAGGCTCGTCTCGGTGTGGGCACAATGTTTACAGCAGCAGCAGAATGAACAGATTAAATGCTTCACATTAACCTTCACATGTTAGAACCAGGTATAAACTGGGCTTCTGATGCAGCTTCATGTTTCCTTTCAGCAGCTCTTCATTTCTCTGATACTGTGTAGTGTACAAACACATACACAGCACAGTAACTGTGTACTTCCCCTCAAAAACAAATTGGTCCAGTCCCGAATGGCACCCTATTCTGAATATAGTGCACTACTGTTGACAAGGGGACTTAGAGAATATATAGCGAATATGGTACCATTTGGGACACAGCCATTCATTATGTTTTGCTCTAGCCTCTAACTCAGAAATAAGAGTTTGTTTTGTTTGAAAGTTTAGAACTTTGCTGAAGACAGCCAGGACCGAGGCCTACCCCCTGAATGTTGCTTGTCGCTGAACCGTGATAATGTGCCTCCGATGTTTGGCACCACTCGCACCAACCGCACATCTCACTCCCAATTACCAAATGAATCTAGTCAGGGGGGAAGTATGTCAGCTATGCCCTATCCTGACAACTGATTCAGAGAGCATGGCGGTTAGTTCTACCATAAATCACATCTGAAGGCAGTAATGTTATGTCCCAACGCAGTGCAGTTTTGCAACTCCAGTTTGTGTCAGAGGGAGGACTTCTAAAGAGGATCAATGACAGAGGATGTTCAGTATGACAGTATTGGTGTATCAGTACCTCTTTACTTACTGTAAAATACAGAATGAGGTGACATAGTCAGTTACTTACATTTGGACCAGGAGATTTTCATGACCATGAGACCTGACCAGGAAAAACTTTAGAACCTAGTTAAGTTTAATGCTAGAATAATGTGACAGATAAGCAGGTAGACTGAGGAGCATTGTACTGGGAATGATGGATCTGAGGATATAAAGACGCTGTTCCATTTTTACCAAAGAAATCATAATTCCCCACACTGGCCGACCATTTGAGGGTTTACACTTATCATTTAGTAGGCACATTTATCACACTGATGCTTACCCTACCATGTCTTCGTGTTATTCTGGATCACATCTTCTAAAAACTCAGGAAGTATGATCTGAATAGCATGAAGATAAATCTGATGATGAACAGTAGGTGAGAGTCAATGGTGTATGTCAAATTCTGTGTCAGGTACGTTAGGTTGGAGTTGAGCACAGAGCAGAACAGACAGCATGAATAATAATGAGTGTTTAACCTCAGTGGACCTGACACACCAAGTAAAGTAGAGTAGAGGAGTAAACACATTCTGACTCATACTGTAGCAGCCAGAATGTATGATTAAAGAGAGGAGAGGAGCCGAGCAGATGTCCCAGTGAACTCAAACACATGTGTGTGCGCGGACATGCACACAGACACACGCACACACGTACAGTACCAGTGGAAAGTTTGGACACACCTACTCCTTCGAGGGTTTTTATTTATTTGTACTATTTTCAACATTGTAGAATGATAGTGAAGACATCGAAACTATGAAATAACACATATGGAATCATGTAGTAACCAAAGAAGTGTTAAACATATCAAAATATATTTTATATTTGAGATTCTTCAAAGTAGTCACCCTTTACCTTGATGACAGCTTTGCACACTCTTGGCATTCTCTCAACCAGTTTCATGAGGTATGTCACCTGGAATGCAAGTGTGCTCTAATTTGTGGAATGTCTTTCCTTCTTAATGCGT
The DNA here is from genome assembly GCF_034236695.1 of Oncorhynchus nerka. Lineage (NCBI taxonomy): Eukaryota > Metazoa > Chordata > Actinopteri > Salmoniformes > Salmonidae > Oncorhynchus > Oncorhynchus nerka. The sequence goes on from NC_088422.1 coordinate 49,484,455, forward strand.
TCGAGCCAATCAGTTCTGTTGTGACAAAGTAGGGGTGGTATACAGAAGATAGCCCTGTTTGGTAATAGACCATGTCCATATTATGGCAAGAACAGCTCAAATAAGCAAAGAGAAACGACCGTTCATTATTAGTTAGTTATTATTATTATTAGCTGACGTGAAGGTCAGTCAATCTGGAAAATTTCAAGAACTTTGAAAGTTTCTTCAAGTGCAGTCGCAAAACCCATCAAGAGCTATGATGAAACTGGCTCTCATGAGAACCGCCAGAGGAAAGGAAAACCCAGAGTTATCTCTGTTGCAGAGGATAAGTTCATTAGAGATACCAACCTCAGAAATTGTAGACCAAATAAATGCTTCACAGAGTTCTAGTAACAGACACATCTCAACTGTTCAGAGGAGACTGTGTGAATCAGGCCTTCGTGGACGAATTGCTGCGAAGAAACCACTACTACAGGACATCAATAAGAAAATTTGATAGGGCCAAGAAACACAAGACCGGTGGAAATCTGTCCTTTGGTCTGATAAGTCCAAATTTGAGATTTTTGGTTCCAACCCGCCGTGTCTTTGTGAGACGCAGAGTAGGTGAATGGATGATCTCTGCATGCATGGTTCCCACCGTGAAGCATGGTGGAGGAGGTGTGATGGTGTGCTGCATCAGATGACCTGACCTCCACAATCACCTGACCTCAACTCAATTGAGATGAGTTGGATTGCAGAGTGAAGGAAAAGCAGCCAACAAGTGCTCAGAATATGTGGGAACCTCTTCACTTTTTTGGTTACTGCATGATTCCATATGTGTTATTTCATAGTTTTGATGTCTTCAGTACTATTCTACAATATAGAAAATTGTAAAAATAAAGAAACGTCTTTGAACGAGTCTGTGTGTCCAATATTTGACTGGTACTGTACATGGGGTACATACACGCTACATACAGTACGTAGTATGTTGTAGACACACACACACACACACACACACACACACACACACACACACACACACACGGTAGCAGTAGCTGCCTTCCTGGTGTGTGCTTGTGTGTGCACATGTGTGTGTGTGTGTCTACAGCATACTCCATACGCAATGTAGTGTGTATATACCCTATGTACAGTAGAAGTCCAAATTTGGGATACACCTACTCATTCAAAGATTTTTTTTATTTTTAAAATAGTAAACGAACAAAGGTTTGACCAACTGGGGACATTTTTTTGGTCCCCACAATGTCTATGGGGTTTAGGGTTAAGGTTAGAATTAGCGTTAGGGTTCAAATTAGGGTTAGGGTTAGGAGCTAGGTTTAGTTTTAGGGTTAGGGTTAGGAGCTTGGGTTAGGGTTAAGGTTAGGTTTTTGGGTTAAGGTTAGGGTAAGAGTAGGTGTTAGGGTTAGGTTTAGATATAGCGTTAGGGGTTAGGGAAAATAGGGTTTTGAATGGGACTGAGTTGTATGTCCCCACAAGGTTAGCTGTACAAGGCTGTGTGTGTGTGTGCGTGTTTGTGTGTGTGTGTGTGCTAACCACAACCAGATACCATAGGGAGCTACGCCTGGGAACCCCCACCTCCTCTCCTGTCGTGTTCAAACCACTACTACTGATGGGAAATTTCCCCACTGACTTCATAAAGGAGTCGGTTCATGTTATGGATATCATAAATAACAAGGACTGCTGATTTAGACAAAGGAGCCGTGGGCTACTGAGTAATCTAGTCAATTAATCATTGCAGTGTAGTGTACACATTATAAGGACATTTTGTTTTCCTAAATGTTGGTGAATAATGAGATTTGGTATTTCAAATTAAAATACTTTTAGAAAACAGGCTTATCGGGCTAAAATGTGCATAACACTTTTTTTTCACAATGGATGAAGATGTTACTTGTCGTTTTGATACCTGAATGTGCCATAGAAGATATTCGGTGTTTTTTTTTTTTCCATTGAACATGCCATACAAAAAGGGAATTTTAATTAATTACTGTATATGAAGAGCGCCTTGGTCCACTTTTTTTTTAAGGTATTCTGGGTATTATATTTCATATTCTGGTGATGGCCTGGTAATAACAGTCCACTGTATACAGTACAATACACTCGTAGAAAAAGAGGACTACCTAGAACCAAATGGTTATTCGGCTGTCCCTGTAGGTTGGAGAAGCCTTTCTTGGTTTCAAGTAGAACTCTTTCACCCAACGAAGAACCCTTTATGAACCCTTGGTTCTAAGCGCGTACTGTAGGTAAACCTAAACCAGAGATAATGTTAAGCAAACCATTAGTCTGGCTGGAGAGATGTGTGAGTTTAATCAACAGGGTGAGGCTGTCAGAGACAATCAAGTCTGGACTGGCAGTCAGTCACAGATACTGTCTCATCAGCACATCTCCGCTAATCTGTGTGTGCGAGACCAATCGCATGTCTCACTCACTCACACAGACACACATTTTCAGATTGGTTACACACACACACACACACAATCTGCCAAAGAAACTCAGATTAAATACCAAGTGTACAAACTGTTCACTACAACTCACATTTTATCAGATGAGTGCATCTTACGAATACCAATTCCCTTTGCATGTTACAAAGACAAAAGAGAGAGAAGGGGAAAACACAAACATAACCGAGCATCTACAGTACTCTAAATGCATTGTTTGAAGTTTCCTTTTCTTCTGTGAAGTGACTCTGACTGTGGCATAGTGCGGTTAGTTAAGCAGGTCATTAAGGGTAATGGTTGGGGCGGATTTCAGCCCTTTATCTCCAATAACAGGAACCAAGTTCTGGCAGATTTGGGGGATTCTGAGATTCTGGGGATTCTGGGGGTGGATTTGAGGGGGAAGTTCCCCTCAACAGTAGAAAAGAGGCTCAGAAGCTGTTTTCATGAGAAGAGAGACAGGCAGATGTGTCATGAAACATGGATCAAGGGATATGCTCTGTCTAATACAGCATGCCTAATATTTTGTATACTATAGTAGAAATGTATTGTATATTGATTCATACCTCCATTCCTCAGAAAACAGTTTGCATGAGAAGAGAGGAGACCAGTGTGTCATGAAGCATGATTCAAGGGAGATACTAGTCTAAAGCTTAATACAGTTGGCCTAATACATAGAGATTGTTTTATCTCTATGTCCTAATGTATGTACTTTAGTATAAATGTATTCTGAATCAATGTTTAATCAGTTGTTTCAATCAATCAATGGCGTGAAACCAGTTTCGCCAGTTTCATTCATGTTATCTTAGCAATCAAGAGAAAAAACCTAAAGTGCCTTCTGAAAGTATTCATACTCCTTGACTTATTCCACATTTTGTTGTGTTACAGCCTGAATTCAAAATGGATCAAATTGATTTTTTTCTCTCGCCCATCAATCATCAATCTACACACAATATACAATAATTCAATACTTTGCAGAAGCACCTTTGGTAGCGATTACAGCTGTGAGACACCTGGATTGTGCAACATTTGCCCATTATTATTTTCAGAATTCTTCAAGCTCTGTCAAATTGGTTGTTGATCATGGCTAGAAAAAAAACATTTTAAATTCTTGCTATAGATTTTCAAGTAGATTTAAGTCAAAACTGCAACTCCGCGATTCAGTCCATTCACTGTCTTCTTGGTAAGCAACTCCAGTGTTGATTTGGCCTTGTGTTTAATGTTATTGTCCTGCTGAAAGTGAATTAATCTCCCAGTGTCAGGTGGAAAGCAGACTGATCTGTTTCACCTATTCCTGTGATTGTCTCCACCCCCTCTAGGTGTCGCTTATTTTGCCCAGTGTATTTATCCCTGTGTTTCCTGTCTCTCTATGCCAGTTCGTCTGGTATGTCAACCAGCATGTTTTTCCCGTACTCCTTTTTACTAGTCCTCCCGGTTTTACCCTTGCCTGTTTCTGGACTCTGTACCCGCCTGCCTGACCATTCTGCCTGCCTTGACCACGGGCCTGTCTGCCACTCTGTACCTCCTGGACTCTGATCTAGTTTTGACCTTCTTGCCTGTCCACGACCATTCTCTTCCTGCCCCTTTGGATTATTAAACATTGTTAGACTCCAAGCCTTGTTGCAAACAGGATGCATGTTTTGGAATATCTTTATTCTTTACAGGCTCCTTTTTCACTCTGTCAGTTAGGTTAGCATTGTGGCATAACTACAATGCTGTTGATTCATTCTCAGTTTTTTCCCTATCACAGCCATTAAACAACTCTTAACTGTTTTAAAGTCACCAAATCAAATCAAATCAAATGTATTTATATAGCCCTTCGTACATCAGCTGATATCTCAAAGTGCTGTACAGAAACCCAGCCTAAAACCCCAAACAGCAAGCAATGCAGGTGTAGAAGCACGGTGGCTAGGAAAAACTCCCTAGAAAGGTCAAAACCTAGGAAGAAACCTAGAGAGGAACCAGGCTATGTGGGGTGGCCAGTCCTCTTCTGGCTGTGCCGGGTGGAGATTATAACAGAACATGGCCAAGATGTTCAAATGTTCATAAATGACCAGCATGGTCGAATAATAATAAGGCAGAACAGTTGAAACTGGAGCAGCAGCACAGTCAGGTGGACTGGGGACAGCAAGGAGTCATCATGTCAGGTAGTCCTGGGGCACGGTCCTAGGGATCAGGTCCTCCGAGAGAGAGAAAGAAAGAGAGAATTAGAGAGAGCATATGTGGGGTGGCCAGTCCTCTTCTGGCTGTGCCGGGTGGAGATTATAACAGAACATGGCCAAGATGTTCATAAATGACCAGCATGGTCGAATAATAGTAAGGCAGAACAGTTGAAACTGGAGCAGCAGCATGGCCAGGTGGACTGGGGACAGCAAGGAGTCATCATGTCAGGTAGTCCTGGGACATGGTCCTAGGGCTCAGGTCAGTTGAAACTGGAGCAGCAGCATGGCCAGGTGGACTGGGGACAGCAAGGAGTCATCATGTCAGGTAGTCCTGGGGCATGGTCCTAGGGCTCAGGTCCTCCGAGAGAGAGAAAGAAAGAGAGAAGGAGAGAATTAGAGAACACACACACTTAGATTCACACAGGACACCGAATAGGACAGGAGAAGTACTCCAGATACAACAAACTGACCCTAGCCCCCCGACACATAAACTACTGCAGCATAAATACTGGAGGCTGAGACAGGAGGGGTCAGGAGACACTGTGGTCCCACCCGAGGACACCCCCGGATAGGGCCAAACAGGAAGGATATAACCCCACCCACTTTGCCAAAGCACAGCCCCCACACCACTAGAGGGATATCTTCAACCACCAACTTACCATCCTGAGACAAGGCTGAGTATAGCCCACAAAGCTCTCTGCCACGGCACAACCCAAGGGGGGTGCCAACCCAGACAGGATGACCACAACAGTGAATCAACCCACTCAGGTGATGCACCCCCTCCAGGGACGGCATGAGAGAGCCCCAGTAAGCCAGTGACTCAGCCCCTGTAATAGGGTTAGAGGCAGAGAATCCCAGTGGAAAGAGGGGAACCGGCCAGGCAGAGACAGCAAGGGTGGTTCGTTGCTCCAGAGCCTTTCCGTCCACCCTCCCACTCCTGGGCCAGACTACACTCAATCATATGACCCACTGAAGAGATGAGTCTTCAGTAAAGACTTAAAGGTTGAGACCGAGTTTGCGTCTCTGACATGGGTAGGCAGACCAGTGGCATCATGGTGAAATCCCTGAGCGGATTCCCTCCTCTCCAGCAACTGAGTTAGGAAGGACACCTTTGTAGTGACTGGGTGTATTGATACACAGTCCAAAGTGTAATTAATAACTTCACCATGCTGAAACAGATATTCAATGTCTGCTTCTTTTTTTTACCCATCTACCAATACGTACCCTTTGCGAGGCATTGGAAAACCTCCCTGGTCTTTGTGGTTGAATCAGTATTTGAAATTCACTGATATTTGCCCTGGTTCGGGTGTGTTTCAGACTTATATTTTCAGGCAGCCTTATATATCAGCAGCCTGTTGTTCACCACCTGCTTGGATGGCGGGTTCATTCCATTGTGTTTTTTTACATTGGAAAAAAGTATAGACTCAGAGCTAGAAAATGGTATATCATACACTGCAGTTGAGGAACAATGGGGAAGTCATTTTGCTTTGAAAGTTGATAAACTTGTAACCCCACTTTTGAGAAAATGACCCTTTGAATGTTTTGGTACACCTACTAGAGCGCTCTTCTGTGTCTACACTAGAGGTCGACTGATCATGATTTTTCAACGCCGATACCGATTATTGGAGGACAAAAAAAGCCGGTGTCGATTTTTAAAATGTATTTGTAATAATGACAATTACAACAATACTGAATGAACACTTATTTTAACTTAATATAATATATCAATAAAATCAATTTAGCCTCAAATAAATAATGAAACATGTTCAATTTGGTTTAAATAATGCAAAAACAAAGTGTTGGAGAAGAAAGTAAAAGTGCAATATGTGCCATGTAAGAAAGCTAACGTTTAAGTTCCTTGCTCAGAACATGAGAACATATGAAAGCTGGTGGTTCCTTTTAACATGAGTCTTCAATATTCCCAGGTAAGACGTTTTAGGTTGTAAGTTATTATAGGAATTATAGGACTATTTCTCTCTACACCATTTGTATTTCATATACCTTTGACTATTGGATGTTCTTATAGGCACTTTGGTATTGCCAGTGTAACAGTATAGCTTCCGTACCTCTCCTCGCTCCTACCTGGGCTCGAACCAGGAACACAACGACAACAGCCACCCTCGAAGCAGCGTTACCCATGCAGAGCAAGGGGAACAACTACTCCAAGTCTCAGAGTGAGTGACGTTTGAAACGCTATTAGCGCTCACCCCGCTAACTAGCTAGCCATTTCACATTGTTACACCAGCGTAATCTCGGGAGTTGATAGGCTTGAAGTCATAAACAGCAGAGATGCTGGCAAACGCACGAAAGTGCTGTTTGAATGAATGCTTATGAGCCTGCTGTGGCCTACCATCGCTCAGTCAGACTGTTCTATCAAATCATAGACTTAATTATAACATAATAACACACAGAAATGCGAGCCTTAGGTCATTAATATGGTAGAATCCAGAAACTATCATCTCGAAAACAAGACATTTATTCTTTCAGTGAAATACGGAACCGTTCCGTATTTTATCTAACGGGTGGCATCCATCAGTCTAAATATTCCTGTTACATTGCACAACCTTCAATGTTATGTCATAATTACGTAAAATTCTGGAAAGTTAGTTCACAATGAGCCAGGCGGCCCAAACTGTTGCATATAGCCTGACTCTGCATGCAATGAACGCAAGAGAAGTGACACAATTTCACCTGGTTAATATTGCCTGCTATCCTGGATTTCTTTTAGCTAAATATGCAGGTCTAAAAATATATATTTCTGTGTATTGATTTTAAGAAACGCATTGATGTTTATGGTTAAGTACACGTTGGAGCAACGACAGTCATTCGCGAATGCACACTGCATCGATTATATGCAACGCAGGACACGCTTGATAAACTAGTAATATCATCAACCATGTGTAGTTATCACTAGTGATTATGATTGATTAAGTTTAATGCTAGCTAGCAACTTACCTTGGCTTCTTACTGCATTCGCGTAACAGGCGGGCTCCTCGTGAGGCTGGTGGTTAGAGTGTTGGACTAGTTAACCTTAAGGTTGCAAGATTGAATCCCTGAGCTGACAAGGTAAAAATTGTTGTTCTGCCCCTGAACAAGGCAGTTAACTCACCGTTCCTAGGCCGTCATTGAAAATAAGAATGTGTTCTTAACTGACTTGACTAGTTAAATAAAGATTAAATAAAGGTGTAAAAAAAAAACGGAGTCCAAAATGACCGATTTCAGATTGTTATGAAAACTTGAAATCGGCCCTAATTAATCAGCCATTCCGATTAATCGGTCGACCTCTAGTCTACATCCATTCAGAATCATTCACACCCTCTTACGCCTTCGCACACCCATCTCTTTAAGGATTCACATATGTGAGGCCATGTGGTAAACACATGCTATATCAAATAAAAAGTGTTTTATTTGTCACATGCACAGGATACAGAAGGTGTAAACAGTACAGTGGTAGTACTTGCATACATGCATAGTAGCAATATCAAAAACAGTGTCCAGAAAAATATTTTATAAATATTTTATTGTTATTTGATGACACTTACCTGACACACTTGACTAAATTGATGGGTCATGTGAAGGAAATGCTATAACCACAACTGACCCACATCTAGCTAAGTGGATGGGTCACTACTATATATAGACATGTACAATCGATGGCCGTAATTACCCCCAGACACACCTGCTAATTTGATGGCTCATGTAATAATCTGTCACACACAGAATCTGTATCACCTGTCTTTGTGCTTGTCTCCACCCCCCACCAGGTGTCTTCCATCTTACCTCATTATCCCCTTTGTATATATTCCTGTGTTCTCTGTTTGTCTGTTGCCAGTTCGTTTTGTTCGTCAAGCCTACCAGCGGGTTCCCCCTTGCTCCTGTCTTTTCTAAAGTTTCTGCTTTCTAGTTTTCCCGGTTTTGACAATTCTACCTGGCCTGGCCCTGAGCCTGCCTACCGTCCTGTACCTTGTCCCAACACACTGGATTATTGACCTCTGCCTGCGCTGAACCTGAGACTGCCTGCCATTCTGTACCTTTTGGATTCTGATCTGGATTACTGACCTCTGCCTGCCCTTGACCTGTCGTTTTGCCTGTCCCCTTTTCTCGTAATTAACTTTTGTTACTTCGACACTGTCTGCATCTTTCCCAAAATGTGATAGTATGAATTGGCCATGACCGACCCAGTAGACTTAGACCAGCTCCACAATGCTGTCTCCCTGCAAGGATTCATAATCGGACAACACAAGGAGTTAATGTCTTATGGAGTGATTTCATACCCAGTCAGAACTCCATGACCAGGCATTCCAGACTTTGCAGGAGCAATTCCTCAGATTCCCCACTGGGCAGCGGGTTACACCCGTAATCTCGTAGCCTACCCCAGTGTCCCCAGAACCCCGCTTACCTCCTCCGGAGCGCTACGCTGGAGATTCGGGAACCTGCAGGGCTTTTCTCTCCCAGTGCTCCCTCATTTTCGAGCTGCAGCCTTCTTCGTTCCCCTCAAACCGCTCAAGGATAGCATACATCATAACACCTTAACGGCGGTGTGGGATCAACAGTCCGCCGTCTGCCTAGGAGTTTGTGGCGGAAGTTTGGGAAGGTGTTTGATTCTCTGTTGTCCGGGAGAGAGGCTGCTCGTAAGCTGCTCCAGCACACTACGGAGGGCTGCCGAGTCGCCTCCTTCGAAGTCCAAGGCTAGATTGACTCTGGCTGAGCGCTTACACCGACTCCACACCCAGAGCTGTCTATATTGTGGAGCTACGGGACATTTTGTAGCTAACTGCCCATTAAAAAAACAGGCTCCTCAAGAAGGGGCTAGTACTCTGGTGGGCCTTATGGAGAACTTTTCCTCTCTCCTTACTCGCACCCCTTTCCATACCATCCTGCTGTCGGGGAACCAGTTGAAATCTCTCTAGGTCCTCATCGACTCTGGGGCCGATGAGAGTTTTTTGGACACTACCCTTGCGTCCGAGCTGGGCATCCCACTCAGCCCTTCTCCATTCCCATGAACATGAGAGCACTGGATGGGCACTCTATATGCCGGATCACTCTCAATACAACTCCCATCAAACTGCGAGTGTCAGAGAACCACAGCGAGGAAATCCAATTTATGCTGATTAAGTCTCCTCAGTTTCTCGTGGTATAGCGATTCTCTTGGCTCCAGCAACACAGTCACATCATAGACTGGACTGCTGGTGCCATTATGGGCTGGAGCCCATTCTGCCACGCCCATTGTCTGGGGTCAGCGCAGCCTCCTCCGGGACATCTTCTTGTGGGCTCAGAAGATGCCACGAACCTCTCCGTCATTCCTGCGGAGTACCAGGACCTCTGGGAGGTGTTCGGTAAGGCCCCAGCCACTTTACTTCCGCTGCACCGACCCTATGACTGCGGGATTGATCATCTCCCAGGCACCACTCCGACCCCGGGGACGACTCTACTCTCTGTCGAGTCCAGAGACCAAGGCTATCAAGACTGACACTGAGGACTCCCTAGCTGCAGGGTTCATCCGTCCTTCTGCCTCCCCTGCCGGCACAGGTTTCTTCTTTGTGGAGAAGAAGGACAAAACCATTTGCTTGTGCATCGACTACCGGGGCCTCAATGACATCGCAGTGAAGAACCGCTGCCCACTACAACTCATCTCCTTGGCCTTTGAGCCGCTCCTGGGTGCACCGTGTTCTCCAAGCTGGACCTATGGAACGCCTACCACCTGGTGCGGATACAGGACTCCCCAACTGTGTTCCAGGCTCTGGTTAATGATGTTCTCCGCGACATATTGAACCGGTTTGTCTTCATCTACCTCAATGACATCCTCATATTCTCACGCTCTACCCAAGGACACGTGCTCCACATCCGGCAGGTTCTCCAACGTCTCCTGGAGAACCAGCTTTTTGTGAAAGCGTAGAACTGCGGATTTCATCGCTCCACCATCCCATTCCTGGGTTACATCATTGCTGCGGGGAGTGTACAGATGGATCCTGGGAAGGTAAGAGCAGTGGTGGATTGGCCCCAGCTTACGTCCAAGGGTGCAGCTGCAACATTTCCTGAGATTGCAACTTTTATCGGCTCTTTATATGGCGTTACAGCACCCTGGCTTCCTCCCTATCTGCACTCACCTCTCCCAAGGTTCCGTTCACGTGGTCCCCAGCTGCTGACGCTTTTGGTGGCCTACCATGGTCCTGGACCTCTCCACATTCGTCGCCGCCTGCACGGTCTGTGTGCAGAACAAGACTCCTCAGCAAGACCCAGCTGGTCTTCCTCAACCACTGTCTGTCCTTCACGGTCCCTGGTCTCACATATCCCTGGAATTCGTCACAGGTCTTCCCCCGTCTGATGGCAACACCGCCATGCTGGCAGTAGAGGATTGGTTTTCCAAAGCCTCCCACTTCATTCCTCTTCCCAAGCTACCTGTTGCCAAAGAAACAGCCCAGCTCATGGTGCAGGACATCTTCCAGATCCATGGACGGTGGACCTGATCTCCGACTGCGGTTCTCGTTCCGGTTCTGGAAGGCATTCTGCACGCTCAATGGGTGATCAGCCAGCCAGTCCAATGGCCAGTTGGATCGAGCCAACCAAGACTTGGAACCAAGTATTTGCTGCCTGGTCTCTGCCAACCCCACCACCTGGAGACAGCAACTAGTGTGGGTAGAATACATATGCAACACCCTTCCTTGCCCTGCCACTGGTCTTTCGCCCTTTGAGTGTTCCCTGGGCTATCAGCCCACGTTCTTCCTTGAACAAGTGGAAGAGGTCAGCATACCTTCGGCCCAGATGTATGTCCGAACGTTGTCATACCTGGAAGAGAGCCTGGTCGGCCCTTCTCAAGATCAGCTCCAGGTATCGACGATAAGCGGACCTTCACCGGACCCCGGCGTCCCAGTATCATCATTAGCCCCTCTGCTGTTCGTCTTCTGTTACCCCGTACCCTCCGTATACATCCCACTTGTCATGTGTCTAAAATCAAATTCAAACTCATGTCTCTCAGACCTTTGTCTCCTGTTTTCTTGCCCACCCCTCTCCCCCGTCTCATCGGCATACACAGTCATGTCCTAAAGGTTCGACCTCGGGGCAGGGGATTCCGGTACCTAGTTGACTTGGAGGGTTATGGCCCAGAGGAGAGGTGCTGCGTCCACGCTAAGGGACATCCTGGACCCAGGCCTCATAGCGCCCCTAGAGGGGGGTACTGTCACACCCTGATCTGTTTTACCTGTCTTTGTGCTTGTCTCCAACCCCCACTAGGTGTCTCCCATCTCCCCTCATCTCTGTTTGTCTGTTGCCAGTTCGTTTTGTGTGTCAAGCTTACCAGCATTTTCCCCCTTGCTCCTGTCTTTTCTAAAGTTCCTGTTTTCCTGGTTTTGACCATTCTGACTACCCTGGCCCTGAGCCTGCCTGCCTTCCTGTACCTTGTCGCACAACACTGGATTATTGACCTCCGCCTGCCCTGAGCCTGCCTGCCGTTCTGTACCTTGTCCCACAACACTGGATTATTGACCTCTGCCTGCCCTGAGCCTGCCTGCCGTTCTGTACCTTGTCCCACAACACTGGATTATTGACCTCTGCCTGCCCTGAGCCTGCCTGCCGTTCTGTACCTTGTCCCACAACACTGGATTATTGACCTCTGCCTTCCCTGACCCTGAGACTGCCTGCCGTTCTGTACCTTTTGGACTCTGATCTGGATTACTGGCCTCTGCCTGCCCTTGACATGTCATTTTGCCTGACCCCTGTTCTAGTAATAAACTTTTGTTACTTTGATACTGTCTGCATCTGGGTCTTTCCTAAAATGTGATAAATCTGTCCGAAGTGGAGTCTTTTGTTTAGACAAGTAGCTAGCTAGCTAAACAATGAACCATGTTAACCCCAACTCATATGACTACCAACACAAACATTGCCATAGCTGTAGGTATGAATCTGCATGTAGCTAAAGCTAACAAATTAGGTTCAATGTCAGCTAGCTAATATTAGGCTATAACTAACAATGCAAATGGATTTCTGAATCGAATGATTTTACCACACAGATTATACACGTAACGTTAGCTAGCAAGCCAATAAGCTAACGTTTGCTAACTAACTAACAGTACACTTTAACTTGCAATAAAAATGACTTTCTGACTAAATTAGAAACTTATATCTGGAAGATGTAGCTAGACTCTTACCCGTATACAGTCAGGCCAAAAGTTTTGAGAATGACACAAATATTAATTTTCACAAAGTCTGCTGCCTCAGTTTGTATGATGGCAATGTGCATATACTGTTATGAAGAGTGATCAGATGAATTGCAATTAATTGCAAGTCCTTCTTTGCCATGCAAATGAACTGAATCCCCCAAAAACATTTCCACTGCATTTCAGCCCTACCACAAAAGGACCAGCTGACATGTCAGTGATTCTCTCGTTAACAGAGGTGTGAATGTTGACGAGGACAAGGATGGAGATCACTCTGTCATGCTGATTGAGTTTGAATAACAGACTGGAAGCTTCAAAAGGAGGGTGGTGCTTGGAATCATTGTTCTTCCTCTGTCATCCATTGTTACCTGCTGTCACGTTCTGACCTTATTTCCTTTGTTTTGTATTTATTTAGTATGGTCAGGGCGTGAGTTGGGTGGGCAGTCTATGTTTGTTTTTCTATGATTTGGGTATTTCTATGTTTCAGCCTAGTATGGTTCTCAATCAGAGGCAGGTGTCATTAGTTGTCTCTGATTGAGAATCATACTTAGGTAGCCTGGGTTGCACTGTTTGTTTGTGGGTGATTGTTGTTTTAGCGCAGCTCACATTAGCTTCACGGTTGTTATTTTGTTTACTGTTTTTTGTATAGTGTTTCAGTGTTCCGTTCTTTCTTTAATTAAACATTCAACATGAACACATATCACGCTGCATATTGGTCCTCCGATCCTTCTCGACCGTGACACCTGCAAGGAAACACATGCCATCATCATTGCTTTGCACAAAAAGGGCTTCACAGACAAGGATATTGCTGCCAGTAAGATTGCACCTAAATCAACCATTTATCAGATCATCAAGAACTTCAAGGAGAGCGGTTCAATTGTTGTGAAGAAGGTTTCAGGGCGCCCAAGAAAGTCCAGCAAGTGCCAGGACCGTCTTCTAAAGTTGATTCAGCTGCATGACCGGGGCACCACCAGTACAGAGCTTGCTCAGGAATGGCAGCAGACAGGTGTGGGTGCATCTGCACACACAGTGAGGCGAAGACTTTTGGAGGATGGCCTGGTGTCAAGAAGGGCAGCAAAGAAGCCACTTCTCTCCAGGAAAAACATCAGGGACAGACTGATATTCTGCAAAAGGTACAGATTGGACTGCGAAGGACTGGGGTAAAGTCATTTTCTTTGATGAACCCCCTTTCCGATTGTTTGGGGAATCTGGAAAAAAGCTTGTCCGGAGAAGACGAGGTGAGCACTACCATCAGTCTTGTGTCATGTCTACAGTAAAGCATCCTGAGACCATTCATGTGTGGGATTGCTTCTCAGCCAAGGGAGTGGGCTCACTCACAATTTTGCCTAAGAACACAGCCATGAATAAAGAATGGTACCAACACATCCTCCAAGAGCAACTTCTCCCAACCATCCAGGAACAGTTTGGTGACGAACGATTTTCCAGCATGATGGAGCACCTTGCAAAAGTGATATGTAAGTGGCTCGGGGAACGAAACATGGATGGGTCCATGGCCAGGAAACTCCCCAGACCTTAATGGTCAATCCTCAAGAGGCGGGTGGACAAACAAAACCCCACAAATTCTGACAAACTTCAAGCATTGATTATGCAAGAATGGGCTGCCATCAGTCAGGATGTGGTCCAGAAGTTAATTGACAGCATGCCAGGGTGGATTGCAGAGGTCGTGAAAAGAAGGGTCAACAATGCAAATATTGACTCTTTGCATCAACTTCATGTAATTGTCAATAAAAGCCTTTGACACTTATGAAATGCTTGTAATTATACTTCAGTATTCCATAGTAACATCTGACAAAAATATCTAAAGACACTGAAGCAGCAAACTTTGTGGAAATTAATATTTTTGTCATTCTCAAAACTTTTGACCAAGACACATGAAAGTTCACATATTCCAGAAGGCAGTTCTGCCAAAAAATGCATTTTGATTAAAAAAAACCTACTTTTTACTTCAAATGCTGCTCCTGTGAAGTAGTGACGTGCGACATTTCCAGAAACGAGTCACATTTAACATGGTGTTGTTTTGCTCTTTTGATTAGTCAAGGACATACCTATTTGGTTCTGACTTCTTGACACCATGTTTTGTACTGTGTTTATTCGATACAAGGAGCAAGGTAATGTTGATTAGAAAGTCTTTACTTCAGCATCACTGTGTAGCATGCATACAGTGCCATTCAGTGCATAGTAAGTAATACCTAACTTGGCTCACTCGTACTATGTAGTATCACACTTAGATACACATAATATCAGCGCCATCTATTGGCTTGGCGACATCTCGTAACAAACAAATGGGTTAAAATCTTATTGACAAGACATTTCAGCTTTTCATTTGTAATTCGTTTGTAAAACTTTTGAAAAACGTAACTCGACTTTGACATTAATGGGTATTGTGTGCAGGCCAACCACTAAAAAAATCTAAATTTAATCAAGTTTAAATTCAAGGGGTGTGAATAGTTTCTGAAGGCACTGTAATACTGTGGAATATTTGGTCCTCTGTATCTCAGTTGGTAGGGCATGGTGCTTTCAACGCCAGGATAGTGCGTTTGATTCCCGTGACCACCCATACGCAAAGTGTATGCATGCTTTGGATAAAAGCTTCTGCTAAACGGGATATACAGTATATTATTTATTTTTAGGGATAATGTACTGTACATGTATTTTGAGGAAATCAGGGATCAAAGTATCCCCCTGAGTATATCTCGGAAAAAACTGCAACTTGATATCTGCTAACCTAAACATTCAATTCAAAATAGCGTTGAAAAGTGCAACCTGTCAAGGACGGTTGCAAAATAATAAGGGCTTGTTTGTGTTGGCTGGGTGGCACAACACAGAGCAGAACACACACACACACTAACAACAATCACTAAATAATTTAATTCCATATCTCTCTCTCCCTCTCTCCCTCCCTCCCTCCCTCCCTCCCTCCATTTGGCCCCTGCACACCCTGTTTTGCATTTGAATTTCTCCAGTTTCTCTCTCGTGTTTATAAAAACACCAAGTTTCCAAGTAGCCTGCAATTAATTTATATTTGGGTATGGCGGGTGAACGTCTCAATACCCTGGCTCAGTGCCCTTCCGCAGGCTTTCTGTGGAGTTTAGTGCCCCGTTTCCATAGCGCCACCTGATTGAGTCTTTAATGGCTTCCTCTGTTGGGCAGATTTAAGTTTGCGTTCCAAATGGCACGCTATTTGTTATGTAGTCACAAAACTAGTACACAAAATGTGTGCCCTATATAGGGAATAGGGTGCCATTTGGAATGTAGACGAGGAGTAACATCTGTAAGGTCGGACTGGGCGGGAACACAAGCAGGGCCCTGCTCTCTCTCTCTCTGTTACCCTCATCTGTGTTGCAGTTAAAGAGAGGTATCTGACTTTTCTGTGGCCTGGGAAGATGACGTTCTCCATTATAAAAAGAACTGACTCAAATGTAAAATGAGAGCCGGCCCTAAACTTTGCCACTGGTGTGTGGATCAGGTTAGGGTGCCTCAGAGGGGAATAGGGTTCAAGTGTCTGATGTTAGGGAGGGTAAGAAAGGGGAACACCAGTAGCCAGGCCCTTTCTTGTGATAAAGTCACACAGAGTGTTAATGTCAAGTGTAGTTAGTGTTTAAGTAAAGTGTGCTTTCTTAACTCACATAAATGCGAGAACAAGCCTTTAAAGATGAGTAGGCCACATATACTGCACAGTAGCTGTAGCCTGGTCCCTGAACTGTTTGAGCTGTTTTACAATAACAATTTTACAGTTGCTAAACAATGAAAACGATCATAGCAGTTGGCAAGACAGCACAAATATATCTGGGATCAGGCTAGAGTAGCTGGGGTTATATTAGAAGAGAACACATTGATTGAAGCATGCTTATATTGTAGGCCTAAGAGAAGCCAGAACAATGTGCATCTGCAAAGCTGCACCACCAGACATGAAACAAAAAACTCACAAAAAACTGAATCTTTGGCCAAAACCACTACACAGGGCCTGCTAATCTGTCAGTTTAAAGGAGGATAAAACAGGAGATTTGAAGTGAGGTAAAACTCCCAGTGAGAGAAACAGGCTTAAACAGAGCAGAGCAGAGCGGCGAGCATTTATTTGCGTTTGAATTGGATTCGGCTAATTATGAGGAATGGGAGATAAGACATGGGTAAACACAGCTTTGGAAAAGAAGGCCTCCACTGAGATGAAACACACACACACGTATGCACACACATCTACGGACGTGCACACACACACACACACTCGCAAGCACACATATACACACACACAAACACACAATTAATCAACTTTTGACTCTCTGAACAGTACAGGTCTCGGCGATCCGCTCCATTGCCTTTCTTGTAAGCAGCGACTGACACATGAAAGCAGTGAAATGTACAGCCTGTTAGGAGATTACACCGTCAGCGATACTTCTGTTGTTTGGATTTTTTGGCGGCCCACTGCAATCTTCCTCTGTTCTTCAGAAACACAATTAGTCAGAATAAGACCACTTCTGGTCCCTTTGATAGATTCCTCTTTTCCCAGCGCATGCTTCACCTACTTCTACACCTCAAACGGGTCTCCCAGACATGCTTCAATATTGAACCAAAGCATCCTAACAAGAAACAAATCATTATCCGACATATACGAAGATCGATACTCCACTCCAACTTTAGATCATTTCCTTTTTGTTCCATTCTTTTTCACTACTGTTGTCCATTCATCTTCACCAACTTTGCTCAACACGCTGCTCGATTCAACCCCGGCGTCCACTTCCGCCATCTCCCCGATGAGTTGGGTCTGTTCGTAATATGAATGTTGATGGCGAAGGGGGTGTGTCATCTACCATCATTCACTTCCCATCATTCACTTCTGGAAGTTTACTCGAAAGACGAGTGAACCATTCCTTCACCTCGTTTTGCTAGAACATCTGAAACCAAATTATATTTGTAACATGCGTCATAAAACGCCAAGTGTAGACTAACAGTGAAATGCTTACTTACAGGCCCTTCCCAACAAAGCAAAGAGAAAAATAAACCTTTTTTTTTTTAAATAACCCAAAGAACAAATACACCATGACTGTATTTAGTAGATATGTATATATAGGTAGGGGTAAAGTGACGAGGCAACAGGATAGATAATAAACAGTAGCAGTGGCGTATGTGACGAGGCAACAGGATAGATAATAAACAGTAGCAGTGGCGTATGTGACGAGGCAACAGGATAGATAATAAACAGTAGCAGTGGCGTATGTGACGAGGCAACAGGATAGATAATAAACAGTAGCAGTGGCGTATGTGACGAGGCAACGGGATAGATAATAAACAGTAGCAGTGGCGTATGTGACGAGGCAACGGGATAGATAATAAACAGTAGCAGTGGCGTATGTGACGAGGCAACAGGATAGATAATAAACAGTAGCAGTGGCGTATGTGACGAGGCAACAGGATAGATAATAAACAGTAGCAGTGGCGTATGTGAGATAATAAACAGTAGCAGTGGCGTATGTGACGAGGCAACGGGATAGATAATAAACAGTAGCAGTGGCGTATGTGACGAGGCAACGGGATAGATAATAAACAGTAGCAGTGGCGTATGTGACGAGGCAACGGGATAGATAATAAACAGTAGCAGTGGCGTATGTGACGAGGCAACGGGATAGATAATAAACAGTAGCAGTGGCGTATGTGACGAGGCAACGGGATAGATAATAAACAGTAGCAGTGGCGTATGTGACGAGGCAACGGGATAG
This sequence comes from Oncorhynchus nerka, assembly GCF_034236695.1. Classification (NCBI taxonomy): domain Eukaryota; kingdom Metazoa; phylum Chordata; class Actinopteri; order Salmoniformes; family Salmonidae; genus Oncorhynchus; species Oncorhynchus nerka. Next base: position 49,502,910 of record NC_088422.1, read on the forward strand.
ATAATAAACAGTAGCAGTGGCGTATGTGACGAGGCAACGGGATAGATAATAAACAGTAGCAGTGGCGTATGTGACGAGGCAACGGGATAGATAATAAACAGTAGCAGTGGCGTATGTGACGAGGCAACAGGATAGATAATAAACAGTAGCAGTGGCGTATGTGATGAGGCAAAAAGGGTCAAAGCAGATAATCCGGGCTATCAGGAATCAAGGTAAGACCCAAGTGCAGACCATGTGAAGTAACAATGTTTATTGTAACCCCTGGGGCAGGCAAACGACAGGTCAAGGCAGGCAGGCTCAGGGTCAGGGACAGGCAGAGTTCAGTAATCCAGAGGTGTAGCAAAGGTACAGGATGGCAGGCGGGTACAAGGTCAGGACAGGCAAGGGCCAAAAACCAGGAGGACGAGAAAAAGAGAGGCAAGGGAAAAAGACAGGAGCTGACAGGATGAACGCTGGTAAGCTTGACAAATAAGACGAACTGGAAACAGACAAACCGAGAACACAGGAATAAATACACAAGAGATAATGTGGAAGATGGGCAACACCTGGAGGGGGGTGGAGACAAGCACAAAGACAGGTGAAACAGATCAGGGCGTGACACGGGCAGCTATTTGGTTAACTATTTAGCAGTCTTATGGATTGAGGGTAGAAGCTTTTCAGGGTCCTGTTGGTTCCATACTATGGGCTAATCTGTAGCATTTGCAATGTCTTTCAAAAGGAGATTTTTGTCAATTCTGAATGTGAGGAATCAGATTCTGACAGTGGGGAGCTGCCCCTCAACCTTGTGGCCATTGAGAACCCTGAATCTGAGGACCCCTCGACCACCAACGAAGTCCCAGGTCCCTCTGAAAATGCTGGTGGTGATGGAGGCAGACCAACAGTAGGTGAAGTACAGGGGTCTGTGGTAGCTGGAAGGCAGCCATTTCACCCCTCCCTGCCCTGCTGTTGGCTTTGATGAGTCTCAGTCTGGAGTGCAAAGCCCCTTGCCATCTCCCTCTGAGGCAGAGTGCTTCAAGCTGTTTCTGACAGTGGAGCTGATGGGAGACTTAGTGAAGGAGACCAATCACAATGCCTTGGAGCTACAGGAAAAGAGAGATGAACAGGGAAGCTGGACCACCTTGTGGAGAGAGAAAGATCAAACCACACTGTGTGCTTGACTGTAATCACAAAATGGGGGCTGTGGATAAGGCAGACATGATAAACAGCTTTGTGGCATGCGCTCGGAAAACCACCAAGCCGTATAAGAATATATTTTCTCTATCTGATCGACACTGCTGTCCTAAATGGCCACATAGTTCACCGCCAGCTGACAAGTCAAATGATTACTGAACAAGGTATTTTGTACTTGGACATACAGTGGACATACAGTTCACATACAAATCACATACAGTTCCATCATATCTCACACACACCTCCCCACTTCCTCACTCCCTTCTCCAAACAATATGATGCTAGCATAGATAGCAACATTTGTCAACATGTTCAATATCATTTGTTTGTGTGGTTTCTGTAAGTACAGAATAAAGAGGAATTAGGAAGTTGCATTGACAACATGACAATTATGAATGATATAAGAAACAGTAACTGAAGAGCTCCAAAAGCATTTAAAGAGCTTAGAAAAAATTAAACGGTTGTTTGAAAATTATTTGAAACTGACAAGTTGAAACATAGCCTAAAGATATTGGTTTGAACGCAGCGCGGTTTGTGGCATGCACTTGGTAACTGTTCTGTTGCATAACAATCACATTTTGGAACAGTGAGCACATTCTGACATCACACGCATAAAAAAAAAAAACTCATGCTGGGAGGGGGACCATTAAGAGAAATTTGGAATTCACTCATGAAAAGGTTAATGCCAGGGTCAGTCGGAACTACAATATTCGGCAATACAAACTCAAATGGAGTTATTTTGCTCACTAAATGTGCTGAATATGGTCTCACCATCACCAACACACTTCACTAACCACACCAGCACACCTGACAAAAGAACAAATTCAAAACATCTTGGATCTAAGTCCACACTCTGGCATCTCATCGACTACGTCATTGCCCACACCAAGGATAGTTGTGATATGAACATCACTAGATCAATGACCAGCGCAGGCAACTGCTGGACAAACCATCCTCTAATTTGCTCCACTATGTCCATCTGAATCATGCGAAAAGGAGTGTGCAGAAAAAGCTGAGCCAGCCAAGGCTTGACATTGACAATCTGGGTGACTCCAACAAACAGCAACACCTCCAAACTGTTCTCAGTGCAGAACTGCCCCAAAAATATCTTGAGGATATTGAAACACACTGGAGAATGCTCAAGTTCACCATCCTGCAAGGACACCCTCGGCTAGAAGACAAAAAAGCACAAGGACTGGTTTGATAAGAATGACTCAGAAATTGAACAGCTCATTGACACCAAGTGGAGAACATCCTGTGCCTGGCAGAACAATATCAACTGCAAGGCCAAAAGAAAAGCTCTTGGAAGAGCGAAGGCAGATGTCCAACTTCGCGGGAGGGAACTTAAAAACAAATGGTGGACAGAAAATGCCCTGGAGATCCAGCAGCTGGCACACTCTTCTTTGACACCACACATGCGGTGTACATACCAAGCTACTGTGGCCTAAACCACCTTCACTCCAAATAGGGGTTGAAGCTGCTGAAAGAAGACAAATAAATCCAATTCCGGTGGAAAGAGCACCTTGAGGAGCTCCTCTCAACAGAAGCACAAAAGCTGAGATGGAGGTCATCAATCACATCCCACAGCGACCCACAAAGGAGGACATGGGAGAACCACCCAGTCTACAGCAGGTGTAAGATGGCATCAGGAAGATGAGGAACACCAAAGTCCAAATCCTGTACAGAACATACGGCAACATTCAACCTCAACAGATTCAAGGCCAAGAGCAAAATCACCAACAATTCCATTGTGGAGCTCCAATATGCAGATGAGAATGCCTTCACTGCCCACTTGGAAGAGGACCTTCAGCGCATCCTGTATGCTTTCGCAAAAGCAGACATGCTGCTGGGTCTGGCCCTGAACATAAAGAGCCAAATCCTTAACCAATCACTGCCTGATAAAAAAATCTAATAAAATACCTTCAAAAAATACACCCGCCCCAGCAATATATGTTGACAATACCACTCTTGAAAATGTGGACCACTTTCCCTACCTTGGCAGGCTTCTCCCCTCCAAAGCCGACATTGACGCAGATATAAGCCACCGCCCAAGCTGTGCCAGTGGATCCTTCTCAAGACTGAGGAAAAGAGTCTTCAAGGATCATGACATCCAAGCCAGAACTAACTAAAATCCTGGTCTACAAAGGAGTAGCGTTCCCCTCCCTACTATATGAGTCAGAAACATGAACCACATACTGATCCTTAAAGCCCTGAGACGCATCACCAAAGCTGCCTCCGCAAAATCATGAGGATCAGCTGGGAAGACAAACGCACCAACACCAGTGTCCTGGAGGAGGCAAACATTAACAGCATCACCACCACCATCACTCAACACCAGCTTTGATGGACTGGCCATGTTGTCATGATGCCCAACTCTCGACCTCCTGAAACAGGTCCAAACCCACAACTAAACACAGGACAGAGGACCTCTAGAGGACAAAGGAGGCGGTACAAGGACAACCTAAAAACAAACCTCAAAAAGTGCCACATGAACATGTCCAGCTTAGAGGACATGGAGGAGAAGAAGATCTTTGCCGTGCCGCTAGAGGGCAAGCAGCAACTTCGAAAGGAGAGACTTTTCACCAAGAAGGCCAAACCACCACCACCACTGACCCTTGCCCACGTTGCACCAAAATATGTGGCTCCCGGATCGGCCTCTTCAGCCATCTGAAGACCAACAAGCAAGATCCACAAGGAAGACAATTATACTCAACCCCAAGTGATAGCCGATGATGGTGTGTGTGTTTACTCCCCTTGCCCTTTTCTAGCTTGGTGTACCAAGCTGTGTGTGTGTGTGCTTGCGTGTACTTGCTCTGTTCTTTGTTGATGTCAGGCCACGAGCTATGTGGGTATGTCTATGTCTATGACTATCTGGATTCAGGTGTGTGTATCTGTGCAGAAATGACTGTATGACAGCATCAGCAGTGTGGGTAAGGATCCTCTAAGACCTAAGAGACCTCTATCCTTTCCTCAACAACAGCCTATCTCTACAGAGACTCTCTCTCTCTAGAGTCTCTCTAGTTCCTCTGGTCCTGCTAATAGATCCAGCATTGCACAGCTGGTAGCCATTGACCACAGCTCGCCTTGCTGCCTGCCGCACAACATCAAAGACAAAGCATCCACCAGGGACAGGTTATTTTAATTAGCCCCCACCCTCCCTCTAAACACACATGCATGTGCACACAAATTCAAACACACACATAAAGACAACACACACATACACACACCAGCCACCCCCCACCGGCAGTACCCACCTATCTTAGTGAGAGATCAGTGGTATGGGACAGAATCCCTCTGGTTCCTCTTACCCTCCTGGGGTTTGTTTTGGAGAAGGAAAATAAAACGTTTTTTAGGTCAAAGTCATAAAGATGACCCCATGGGTAACTAGGGAGGGGCTACGGGGTCATTGCATGGGCACTATGGGCCCACTGGGTCACAGCTGGATGGGGTTGTTGTTTTGGGCAGCACAGTGGACCATTAGCGGATCCAAATTCTCAAGGCGTTCAAAACTACAAAAAATACAGCTATACTTTTGCAATATTGCATACATTTATTATCTATAATTGACTTACGAACAAACATTCCTTGAATTACCATACACAATATCTATCACCATCTTTATTTAAAATTATGGTAATGATAAAACCTGTGGCACAGCCGAACAGACGAACAGAAGGTATTCTGTCACAGACGAACAGAAGGTATTCTGTCACAGACGAACAGAAGGTATTCTGTCACAGACGAACAGAAGGTATTCAATACAATAAAGGAAAAACCATTGACAAGAAAAACAGCCATACATTCGCAAGTATATTTATTTTCCTTCCTTGAATTACCATCAAACATCATTGGATGTGTTGTGTTCTACTACAGTATCCATGACCATCTTTATTCAATACTGGAACTGTCACGACTTCCGCCGAAGTTGGTGCCTCTCCTTGTTCGGGCGGCGATCAGCGGTCGACGTCACCGGCTTTCTAGCCTCATTTCTAAATTTCTTTGTTTTGTCTGTATTGTACACACCTGGTTCCCATTACGTTTGAATTATTTCCCTATTTAACCCTCTGGAGCCATCATGGTTTTGTGCGTGTTTCTTTTTCACGACCTCTGCAATACGCCCTGGCATGCTGTCAATTAACTTCTGGGCCACATCCTGACTGATGGCAGCCCATTCTTGCATAATCAATGCTTGGAGCTTGTCAGAATTTGTGGGGTTTTGTTTGTCCACCCACCTCTTGAGGATTGACCACAAGTTCTCAATGGGATTAAGGTCTGGGGAGTTTCCTGGCCATGGACCCAAAATATCGATGTTTTGTTCCCCGAGTCACTTAGATATCACTTTTGCCTTATGGCAAGGTGCTCCATCATGCTGGAAAAGACATTGTTCGCTACCAAACTGTTCCTGGATGATTGGGAGAAGTTGCTCTCGGAGGATGTGTTGGTACCATTCTTTATTCATGGCTGTGTTCTTAGGCAAAATTGTGAGTGATCCCACACCCTTGGCTGAGAAGCAACCCCACACATGAATGGTCTCAGGATGCTTTACTGTTGGCATGACACAGGACTGATGGTAGCACTCACCGTGTCTTCTCCGTACAAGCTTTATTCCGGATGCCCCAAACAATCGGAAAGGGGATTCATCAGAGAAAATGACTTTGCCCCAGTCCTCAGCAGTCCAATCCCTGTACCATTTGCAAAATATCAGTCTGTCTCTGATGTTTTTCCTGGAGAGAAGTGGCTTCTTTGCTGCCCTTCTTGACACCAGGCCATCCTCCAAAAGTCTTCGCCTCACTGTGCGTGCAGATGCACTCACACCTGTCTGCTGCCATTCCTGAGCAAGCTCTGTACTGGTGGTGCCCCGATCCCGCAGTTGAATCAACTTTAGAAAACGGTCCTGGCGCTTGCTGGACTTTCTTGGGTGCCCTGAAGCTTTCTTCACAACAATTGAACCGCTCTCCTTGAAGTTCTTGATGATCTGATAAATGGTTGATTTAGGTGCAATCTTACTGGCAGCAATATCCTTGCCTGTGAAGCCCTTTTTGTGCAAAGCAATGATGACGGAATGTGTTTCCTTGCAGGTAACCATGTTTGACAGAGGAAGAACAATGATTCCAAGCACCACCCTCCTTTTGAAGCTTCCAGTCTGTTATTCAAGCTCAATCAGCATGACAGAGTGATCTCCAGTTCTTGTCCTCGTCAAGATTCACACCTGTGTTAACGAGAGAATCACTGACATGATGTCAGCTGGTCCTTTTGTGGCAGGGCTGAAATGCAGTGGAAATGTTTTTGGGGGATTCAGTTAATTTGCATGTTAAAGAGGGACTTTGCAACATTCTGGAGTATATGCAAATTGCCATCATACAACCTGAGGCAGCAGACTTTGTGAAAATTAATATTTGTGTCATTCTCAAAACTTTTGGCCACGACTGTACATTTGGCTTTAGTGCAATTGGCAACCATTCGGTAACACCTTCTATTGAAGGTAATAACACCTTCTATTGAATTGAACACCTTCTATTCAACTTTTGTTCAAACATTGAATCGGATGAACAAAAGCAGCGAGACCACACATGAGGTACATAAACTGGTCAAAGTCAAGATTGATGATTGATGATACACACACCATATGAGAATATTGATACATCTGGACCCAGTAGAAAGAGGGAGTGTTAACGTGGATATCTCAGTGTATTTACATAATATTTCTTCCAGCAAAGGAATATAACATTGAGTCCAACAAATTTAAGAGACACCGAACAAACAGAGCAGTGCCCGGAATCCCAAAAAGCATCTTAAGGCTAAGTTCATTGTTAGAACCTTCATAGAAACATTGTTAAATCTCAGAGCATTTTCCAAAAAACATTGTTACTAAAGTTGCACCTGAAAATGCTTGTTATTTACCGACTGACACAGACCACTCACAGAACAGCTAAGTGCAACGTTAGATGTGTTTTTCCTTACCACGTCACTTTATACACAGAAGATCTCCGCTAAACATAGAATGAAGATATTTATCAGTCTCTGTGACCGCCGGTAACTTCACAACGAAGTTGACTACAAATACAAAGTTGCCAATGGCTTTGCAATTGTTACATACAAGCGAAGGATGAAATGAAAACCGAGATGAATGCATTAAAAAACAAATCGCCTACCTACAGTATAGGCTACATAGGCCTATATATTCCAATGATTTTGATCATATCAGTATCGACACGCCTCAACAACACACTTAGAAAACTTTCCCTCTGCGTGGTATTTTGGGCAACGTGTTACATCTTTGGCTGTTGTAGGAAAGATGCATTGTTAAAACACTTGTAAGCCTAAATTTCCTCGCCATCGGGAAACCGGGTCCATGTCTGTTATGTACAGTAAGCCTTCATTTACGTTTTTTAAAGTAATCTACAGTCAAATGTACACATGCACACACCATGAGGACAATGCATCATCCCTAATCCATCATCTAAAAAAAAAACAATGTTTAACAAAAACATAATTGGCACCTGCATTAGCACACACTAAGGCCACTGAGAGAAGCATGTAGTATTAGGTGCATTAAAAATCACCAGGACAGGGGAGTTACAGTAGACGATGGACGTCAATTCTGTTCAAATATCACCATTCCATCCATCCAGAGGAGAGAAAATGGGTCAAAATAAATGTAGAAAAGAATACAGGAAGATTCAGACTACACACGCTCTAACAGACGTACCCCACCGACCCATCTCCGACCCCCTGTGTGGTTCTGACTGAGGCCCCTTCTCCTGCTTTGATGTGTAATGCAGTGGTGGGGAGGTGGGGGGAGAGGACTAGGACCTGTTTGAGCCTGCAGGGTAACCCTAGATCCTAGATGGAAAGCACCCCGGTGACTAGAGCAAGGGGCTGGGGTTGAGGCTAGGGTTGGAGGGGGGGTGTCTAGGGCTGGGGTTGGGGCTGTGGGTGTCCGGGGCTGGGGCTGCTAAGGCCTATACTGTCTCTACACAGCATCAGAAGGAAAGTAGCACACTGTAGTAACAGAACCATCCTGTATCACGCACGCCAAACCAGGCCAGACCAGATGTGCGTGTGTGTATGTATCCAGACATCAATGACAAGTGTGTGTGGACCATTGACGTATATAAACCTTGGATTGCTGATGCTATGTACTGGCCATTGAGAGCCTTTGAAGCCACCAATCGGCCATATTGGCCCTCCCAAGTAGGCGCAGTCCTCCATAGGAATGAACGGAATTCTATAGTATTTCAATTAAATGTTTCAAGGACAAAATTACATGTATTTAAGTATTTTTGTTGTTGTAGTGTGGACAGTAACATTAGAACTCTCTAAAGAAAATACTTTAAGGAAAATGTGTATATATATATTTCTGTTTTATTTAAAAGTATGCATTAAAGTGTCTGTAATATAATAAACATGTCAAAACCGAATGTAGACATTAATAAATGCATTTCTATAGCTTCCAATATCTTTTTTGACAATTGAGGAGGGGTAACAAGATGGCTGCACAGTGGCTTCAATACTGTCAGTCATCCAGGGTATATACACATAATTGGTGTGGAACCCTGGGAGGTGTAATGGTGTAGTTATGAGTGTACAGGAATGCCTTTGGTGTGCTTTCCCATGTGTATCCTTATGCCTCAGCATGTAATAACATGTATGTAGATGTGTGTGTCCTGGTCGCGTGAGTCTGCATTCATTTCAGCGTGCGTGTGCGTGGGTCCCTATGTATGTGTGTGTCCTGCTCACGTGAGGGATGTGTCAGCATGAATGTGTGTGTGAGACCACCCTCGGGAGCATCAGCTCCCCAGCCACACAGGTGCAGACCTTGAACACTTCTCTTATTACACCTGCCCCCCTCTACAGATGAAAGCAAGGTGATCGTCAACACCCTAGCACACAGGACATGTGTGCTCCGTCTCCCCCTCATGGGTTGAAACTATAGTCGTTAGTTTCTGTACCTAAAGAAGAACACAGGCTGAACGCCCCAAGAGCAGCTGGGAGCAGGGGCCATGACACACACGCATTCCTCTAGTCTTCCATAGGAGAACTGTGGTGGAGGAAGCCCTTTTGACGTCTATGAGGCCCATAAAAACAGGCCTGTAATTTGGTTAGCTAGCGAGCCCAGGAGCTATTACTAACTTCTGTTCCTGTCGTGTTGTGTACTGAGGGATAGGTTTATCCATACGGTGTATGTATGGGGCTGTGTCCTACATGGCAGTGCACTAATTTTGACCAGAGACCTGTGTGTGTGTGTGTGTGTGTGTGTGTGTGTGTGTGTGTGTGTGTGTGTGTGTGTGTGTGTGTGTGTGTGTGTGTGTGTGTGTGTGTGTGTGTGTGTGTGTGTGTGTGTGTGTGTGTTTTATGAGGGGGGCCCAGAGGCAGATATAAAACAGGCAGGTGGGATCAATGGTAATTATTATTTCCTTTGTTCGTTCGGATTTAATTAAGACATTCTAGGGACATTATATATTCCCTATCTTATCTGTTTTATTCCCTATGTTTGTCTATAATATTTGCATCGCATATATTGTCTATATAATCCCTTTTGTGGGTTGGAATGAAGACCATAGAGACACTGTAATTAAATTATATGACAAAGACATTCAAAAGAGATTAACTCTTAGATAAGATAGACAGGAAGAGCCTGGTATCATGTCCATTTATCTAATCAATTTTATTATAGATTTTATTCCCAATGTCTGTGTGTAACATCTGTACAGTATATAATACATGTTCCTATATGATATCCCCCTGAACAGACTCAGTATCCCTCAGTTCAACGTGGTGTTACTGTGATTAATGTCTGTCACCATCTGAAGATACAGGAGAGCAACTGCATATGTAGTGGAGGTGGAATGACAAACTATACTCGTCTGAGTGAGTAACCTTGTCGTAAGTCCTAACGACTTCAAATGTTTATCCAACCATGCAGCAGTGTTTGCTGCCATAACAAAAGACAATAGGCGTTTAGCTCAGTGGGATACTATGATCTTCAGATGCACAGACAGCCCAAGATGCACACACAGCCCAGTACGACACCCAATCTGTTACAAAATATGATAGTATGAATACATGAAAGTAGCTACTGTAGATCACTGCTCTGTTTTTTTTGTTGGAAGAATGCATGCTGTGTTTTTGTTTGTGTGTGTGTGTGTGTGTGTGTGTGTGTGTGTGTGTGTGTGTGTGTGTGTGTGTGTGTGTGTGTGTGTGTGTGTGTATATATATATAGAGACCAGGCCATATTAGATTTTTTTTTTCTCTTCTCAACAATATTGCAAAAATTACTTTAGATTGATTTCAATGGCAAAGCTATTTGCGTTTCTAATATGGCATTGCTGGTATGACCCTCTTTTGACTTTTCAACCGCCTGGTAGAGCTCTGTTATATTGACTCTGGCAGAACATTGTTTGAGAGTGGTGCGTGTGTATTTGGAGTAGTGATTGAGAATGGGGTTTTTTCTACTGGAAAGAGTAGAAGGGTTTTAGTTGAAGGAAACTGATTATGGAGACAAGTGAAAGTAACAAAGTGAATGATAGCAATCCAATAATGCAATATTTGAGTAAAACAGAGGGATTGAGCATTGGGACTGAAATTAAACTAGAGGCTGCTCACTCTTCAAGGCCCACTGCTCTAATGTTTACATCATCGATTAGAGATAACCTTTCCGTGGAACAATAGATAACCGCCAGTATACACTGAACTCAAACAGGCTGTGAGAGACACAGTGGGGACATTTGGGACAGTTTGTACATAATTGTATGTCAATGCAACAGGCCAAAAAGAATAAGAAACGAGAGAAGTGTTTACTTTAGAAGGTGCCCAATTCAGCTATATGGGACACAGTATCATCTGATATGTCTGAAATATAAATTTGTCTGAAGTATAATTATGTATACGCGTGGGTTTATTAAGACTTCCTGCCCTAGATGCAGTAAACTCGATTAATGATTAAGAATCATTAAGACTGATTCAAATGTAGTAGTGAAAATTAAGTACGTTTAATTTCTTTCTTCCAGGAGTGATGAAATGTCCGCTACCAAGTAAAAAAAAAAATGTTTATCAATGATTCTGTATCTCTCCCTTTGAAAGGGTTTCCTGAGACAGGTGCCTTAAGAGCTTCTTAGGGATAGGCATCCCGTCAGCAGGACCCCTGTCGACAACATCCGGTGAAATTGGAGGTCGCGCAATTCAAATAAATAATCGTAATATTAAACATTTATGAACATACGAGTATCGGTTAAAAACTTCTTAGGGCTGCAATCCCATTACCGGGATCGATATGACAACAGCCAGTGAAAGTGCAGAGCGCCAAATTCAAACAACAGAAATCTCATAATTAAAATTCCTCAAACATAAATGTATCTTATACCATTTTAAAAGTAATCTTGTTGTTAGTCCCACCAAAGTGTCCAATTTCAAATAGGCTTTAGAGCGAAAGCACCACAAACGATTATGTTAGGTCACCACCAAGTCACAGAAAAATTCAGCCATTTTTCCAGGCAAAGAGAGGAGTCACAAAAAGCACAAATAGAGATACAATTAATCACTAACCTTTGATGATCTTCATCAGATGACACTCATATAGGACTTCATGTTACACAATACATATATGTTTTGTTCGATAAAGTGCAAATTTATATTTAAAAAATCTCAGTATACACTGGCGCGTTATGTTCACTAGTTCCAAAAACATCCAGTGATATTGCAGAGAGCCACATTATTTTACTGAAATTCTCATTATAAATGTAGATGAAAATACAATTGTTAGACATGGAAATATAGATACACTTCTCCTTAACTTCTTGGATATTAGGGGGCGCTCTTTTAATTTATGGATAAAAAAACGTTCCCGTTTTAAACAAGATATTTTGTCACGAAAAGATGCTCGACTATGCATATAATTGACAGCGTTGAAAAAAAAACACTCTGACGTTTCCAAAACTGCAAAGATATAGTCTGTGAGTGCCACAGAACTAATGCTACAGGCGAAACCAAGATGTAATTTCATACAGGAAGTGCCCCAGATTTTGAATGTGCTGTGTTCCAATGTCTCCTTATATGGCTGTGTATGGGTCACGAATGAGCTTAGACTTTCTGTCGTTTCCCCAAGGTGTCGACAGCATTGTGACGTATTTGTAGGCAAATCATTGGAAGATTGACCTTAAGAGACTACATCTACCAGGTGGCCGCTTGGTGTCCTCCGTTGCAATTATTGCATAATCTCCAGCTGCGTGTATTTTTCGTTTGCTTCGAGGAGAAACACAGCTGCCACGAATGATTTATCATTAAATAGATATGTGAAAAACACGTTGAGGATTGATTCTAAACAACGTTTGCCATGTTTCCGTCGATATTATGGAGTTAATTTGGTAAAAAGTTTGGCGTTGTAGAGACTGCATTTTCTGATTTTTTTCTTAGCCAAACGTGATGAACAAAACGGAGTGATTTCTCCTACACAAGTAATCTTTTTGGAAAAACTGAACATTTGCTATCTAACTGAGAGTCTCCTCATTGAAAACATCTGAAGTTCTTCAAAGGTAAATTATTTTATTTTGAATGCTTTTGTTTTTGTGAAAATGTTGCCTGCTGAATGCTAGGCTTAATGCTATGCTAGCTATCAATACTCTTACACAAATGCTTGTGTAGCTATGGTTGAAAAGCATATTTTGAAAATCTGAGATGACAGTGTTGTTAACAAAAGGCTAAGCTTGTGAGAGCCAATATATTTATTTAATTTCATTTGCGATTTTCATGAATAGTTAACGTTGCGTTATGGTAACGAGTTTGAGGCTATGATTACGCTCCCGGATACGGGATTGCTCGACGCTAGAGGTTAATGCAGCCGCTGTGTCAGATTTCAAAAAAACTTTACGGAAAAAGCAAACCATGCAATAATCTGAGTACAGCTTTCAGACAACAAAGCAGCCAAAAAGAGATCCGTCATATTGGGTAGTCAACATTATTCATAAATAGCATTACAAATATTCCCTTACCTTTGATGATCTTCATCAGAATGCACTCCCAGGAATCCCAGTTCGACATTAAATGTTTGATTTAGTTTGATAATGTCCATCATTTATGTCCAAAGAGCTACTTTTGTTAGCACGTTTGGTAAACAAATCCAAAGTCATGAAGCGCGTTCCCTTGTTGCAGACGAAATGTCAAAAAGTTCCGTTCCTGTCCGTAGAAACATGTCAAACGATGTATGGAATCAATCTTTAGGATGTTTTTAACATAAAATGTCAACAATGTTCCAACCGGAGAATTCCATTGTCTTCAGAAGTGTGATATAACAGAGCTCCCTCTCATGTGAACGCGCATGGTCAGAGCATGGTCAGCTCATGGCAGACCTGACTTATTCCTCTCATTCGGTCCCACTTCACAGTAGAATCCTCAAACCAGTTTCTAAAGACGGTTGACATCTAGTGGAAGCCCTAGGAAGCAACTTCATCCATATCTCACTGTGAATTCAATAGGGACTGGGTTGAAACTTGACCAACCTCAGATTTCTCACTTCCTGTTTGGATTTCCTCTCAGGTTTTTGCCTGCCAAATGAGTTCTGTTATACTCACAGACATCATTCAAACAGTTTTAGAAACTTCAGAGTGTTTTCTATCCAATACTACTAATAATATTCATATATTAGCATCTGGGACAGAGTAGGAGGTAGTTCACTCTAGCCATGCTAATCATCCAAAAGTGAAATGCTGCCCCCTATCCCAAAAAGGTTAAAAGCTTAAATTCTTGTTAATCTAACTGCATTGTCTGATTTACAATACGTTTTACAGCAAAAGCATACCATGCGATTGTTTGAGGACGGTGCCCCACATCAACATTTTTGTCAACCAGCACAGGCTTCATAAAATCAGAAATAGCGATTAAATACATCACTTACTTTTGAAAATCTTCCTCTGTTCACAATCCTAAAGGTCCCAGCTACAAGATGAATGGTCGTTTTGTTAGATCAAATCCTTCTTTATATCCTAAAAGCCATTGATTTCAGTAATCCATTCGTTCAACATGCAGACAAAGGAATCCAAAAAGCTATCGCTAAACTTTGTTCAAACAAGTCAAACTACGTTTCAATATAATCCTCAGGTAGCCTAAAATGTAAATAAAGTATAATATTTCATATGGAAAGAAGTATGTTCAATAGAAAAGTAAAATTAGCAGGCTGTCGATCGCCGACAGACTGATTTTCCACCAAATTCTTCCTTGTTTTGGAAGAAAAAAGCCTGAAACCTTAAACAAAGACTGTTGACATCTAGTACCAAATTCTTCCTTGTTTTGGAAGAAACAAGCCTGAAACCTTGAACAAAGACTGTTGACATCTAGTGGAAGCAATAGGAATTGCAATCTGGGCGCTAGAATCGCATAGGACCCATAGCTTTCCATTATAAGAGCCTGGGACCTCAAATTATATAGTTATAGTTTCATACATATAGTTTCATACATTATTTTAACATTTCTACAAACTTTCTTTTCTATCCAATGCTACCAATTATATGCATATCCTGGCTTCTAGGCCGGAGTAACAGGCAGTTGACTTTGGGCACGTCAGTCAGGCGGAAATTCAGAAGAATAGACCATAGCCCAGAGAAGTGCCCGGATCCAGATGTTAAGGCACCTCCAAAATTAATTTTGGCCGTTTTGTTTGTGTTCATCCTACAATTTGTGTTACACACATGCCAGCACCCACACACAACTCAGGCCCAGAGGCTAGGATATGCATATAATTGGTAGATTTGGATAGAAAACACTCTAAAGTTTGTAGAACTGTTCCAATAATGTCTGTGAGTATAACAGAACTGATTTAGCAGGACAAACCATCCAGGGGAAAAATAATTGATGGTTTCTATGGGAAACCCTATTTATGAGGAACCTGGTTGCAGTTCCTATGGCTTCCACTAGATGTCAACAGTCTTTAGAAATTGGTCAATGTTTTTCTTTTGAGAAATGAAGAAGTAGGGCTATTCATTCCATGTGTCACTCTGAAGGTCCCGACTATTTTGGTGCGCGTGAACAGGACCGTGCTTCACGTTGTTTTTATCCGGTATTAGAAACAGTTTATCCCATCTTAAATGTTATCAATTATTTACATTTTAGGATACCTGAGGATGGATTAGGAACGTTGTTTGAAATGTTTGAACCAAGTTTACAGGTAACTTATTAAGTGTATTTCTGAATCAAACGCGCCAAATAAATTGACATATTGGGGATATAAAGAAGGAATTTATCAAACAAAATGACCATTCATTGTGTCTCTGAGACATTTGGAATTGCAAAAAGATGAAGAGCTGCAAAGGTAAGGCATTTATTATATCTTTATTTCTGACTTTTGTGTCGCACCTGCCTGGTTGAAAAATTATTTTAATGTTTTTGTATGCGGGGCGCTGTCCTCAGATAATCGCATGGTCTGTTTTCGCCGTAAAGCCTTTTTGAAATTTCACACAGCGGCTGGATTAACAAGAGGTTAAGCTTTATTTTGATGTATTACACTCATATTTTTGTGAATGTTGAATATTGATATTCCTGTAGTTTGAATTTGACGCTCTGCAATTTCACTGGATGTTGTCAAATCGATCTCGCTAAAGGGATTGGCACATGAAGGAATCCATAAGAGGTTTTAATACTCTGTTTGATTTTTCACGGGTTAGAAAGGATGCTGTACACAAATAAAAGTTTCTATTGCCAGAGTTTTGGTTGCACACATGTAGATTCTCTTGATTAGAAGAAATGCACTGAAAAACCCAAATGTAATCCTGACATACAAAATGTTTAAAATGTTTGAAATATCTTTAAATAAGGTCTGAGGTACAGGAAAAACAAACACTCACTTAATAGGTCTGACTGACCTCTGACCTCTGTTCTGACTTCCTAGGGAGGCCTGATCACCCTTACTAAGCAGACAGGAGACATTGTTTTTTATGGGCTATGTAAAAACAAATAATTAAGAAGAAGTTAATAATTTGTCAATAGTCCTATGTGTGATTCAGACCATGAGAAGGACAGAGAGAGAGCGCTGTCTCTAGTCTATTTTACCATTACCTTATGGATACAATTCCTTCCTTATGGAGTTATCAATAGATAATTATATTTGATTTATTCTAATTTGTTTATTTTTGATTTAACAGGCAGTGTAGTTTTTTTCTTTTTCGGACGCATGAATCACGATGTGAGTCATGTATCCAACGGAGGAATTTACCGATCCCCTGGGGCCCTTTGGTAAATATGTGAACTGATTTTATTCACATGCCTGCCTGTAAAAGAGAAAAAGAGATGCTGGTAATTTATGACAGTTACTTCAAATTAATTTAAGTTTTCACCACCTCGAGTGATAGATGTGTATTGCTGTTGTTGTTTTCTTTTCTTTCCTTTGTTTTTGTCCTGCTTCCATAACAAATCTCACCAGATTGGGTCTGCTGGATGGTCGGGATCCCTCCCTAAGGATTAGCCATCTGTCTCCCTGACCTGTAACGCAGCAAGTGAGATCACCAAGATGATAGGGCAGTATAAGCCAATTTGGGGAGGGGGGGTGGTTTGAACTATGTATTGTTATCCTAAACGAAACTGTTGTTCGTTCTGGTCTGTCCTCTCTTGAGGTAATGGCTGAGATGGTATCTATAGATGCATGGAAGATAATTTGGCCGATGAACCTCAACACCCCCTCTAACCGCTTGAAATTGGTGAAAATGGCGAGAATGGCGTTCAATAGGGTCCTTCACCACACCACTTCTACTGTGAGACCTGAGTCCGAGCCAGCAACCTGTACACAGCATTCAAAGCTATCAACTGCCATTTCTATCATGCTTTTTCTCTCATGGAGTGCAACATGGGCTGCATGTGGAGTGAGCATGGAGAGAGATCCAGTCCAAACTTCTCTCATGCTGCTGGCGTACTGGTAGGAAAATGGACAAAGACATAATGGACTGTAAAGGACAGTGGCGGCTCAGGTGAGAGACATTATCAAGGGCCATCCACTTTGAACATGTGCCATTAAAAGGACAAACTGAAACACTATCTGAAGAAGAACATGAGAAGCCAGGAGGAAGAATGAGTGCCGTGGAAGGGGGTGGCCAACCGTGCCCATAATTGATTTTGGCTTGTCTGAAATGGTCTATTTGAAGTATCAGGTTGATTGTGGAGGTCTGCAGATCGCAAAATTTAGTAATTTAGACTAAGAATGCATTGAAATACCAATCTGTCATTATCACAAGTGATGAGAAAAGAGGGTCTTAAATTAAAGTGATAGAACCAATGTGATGCACTAAGGACTGTCACACCCTGATCTATTTCACCTGTCTTTGTGATTGTCTCCACCCCCCTCCAGGTGTCGCCCATCTTCCTCATTATCCCCTGTGTATTTTGTTGTGGTAATTTCCTGTATTACTAAACATTGAGAGAGCAAACCACACACAAGTCAGAGTTATAGTATAAAGTCCATCTTTAATTATATATGAGCTTCACCCTGTGACTCTCAGATCAATTCAGTGTCTATAAATGAATTCTCCGAGAGTGCTTACAAAACAATTCTTAGTATCATTTATAGCCAAGACACACGCCTCTCAACTCACATGACAAATAACAGATCTTAGGAACATTACAAAGGGCCTTTTACTTGAGAGAGGAGAATCCCATAACCAGATAGAATGAGCTATAAATTATTGTTCAGTTTGGTCTCCTAAACGAAATTCTTATCTCGTTCTTGGTACAACATAGTACCAAACCTTTTCCTCATCCAATGGCATATATCAATGGTCAATTCTAGATACACCCATCTCAAATACACCCCCTCCTGGACAAGCTCACCGAGACAGTGAGCCTCTTAGGTCATATACTAGGTCAAGATAAGGGCAACCTCAGAGGGGACATACAATAGTTACAGACACATTCCCCATAAGAAGACAAGCCTCCGTTCTGTCCTCCTCCCCTTCTGATATTCTTCATAGCATCACATGGTTTAACAGATACATTGACATATGAAGACAAGCCTGACCTCTCCCCTCTCTGGGCCCCGAGTGACTAAGCCCTGGAGAAAAGAGAGGAAAATGCAACTGCCAGCAGTATTATCCAAAAGTAAACATCCTAATGACAAACATCTCACATAAGCATTATTATGTAAATAAAACATCTTATTTATCAATGTATAACTAATTCTGATTCAGCTACGACATTTATACCTGTGTTCTCTGTTTGTCTGTTGCCAGTTTGTCTTGTTTGTCAAGTCAACCAACGTTTTTGTTCTCAACTCCTGCTTTTCCCAGTCTCCCTTTTTCTCGCCCTCCTGGTTTTGACCCTTGCCTGTCGTGACTCTGAGCCCGCCTGCCTGACCACTCTACCTGCCACTGACCCTGCCTGCCGTCCGGTACCGTTGTCCCACCTCTGGTTTACTGACCCCTGCCTGCCTTGACCTGTCTATTGCCTGTCCCTGTTGGATTATTAAACCACTGTTAATTTGACGTGTCTGCATCTGGGTCTTACCTTCCAACCTGATAAGAACTCTCATTCTAAATGTGGGATGGATAATATATCAATAATTATGATTGGGAAAGGCAAGGCTTCTAGAGACAGAGCTGTGCCCTAAAAAATTAGGAGAGATGAGATTGTAGCTTGGGCTAACCTTGCAACAATCTCAATATTAGCAAGTTTGGGGTGAAACTGTCATGTGTCCTCTATCTCTTCCCTTTGAAATGTTATTAACATGTTGTAAGGTAATGTGCCTCTCTGGCTGATAAGATTTCAGCAGCTATCTTGTTTTTTTACTCCTCCCGAGAATGGTGCAACAGTTAGATTGAAGGTTGTTTTCTTTTAAGAGGGTAAGGTCATCTAAACCCTTAAGCTGTTTACATTAAGTGGAACAAGCAAGTTAAACCACTGGGTTTTATATTTGGACTTGGTGGATGCCCCAGGTACAGGTTGTGAAAACATAGGTCAATAAAACCCGATTAGAAAGAAATATGGAAACAATGGTTAACATCGAGAGATTTATTCACCTCTGAACCTACAGATCCATTGTGTAGTTTTTATACTCAATGGCATGAATAAAGTATAACCTTTATTTTGATTATAGTATTACCATACTAAGTGGATTGTGAAACCCAGAATGAAGGGTTTAAAATGATGAAGTGTCTGTTTTTTAAAACTTTAATATGAGTATATAATATTTTGATATAGAGGCTCAAATCTAAATGCTTACATTACAAATGAATGATTATTATCACACATAGTAATAACATGATTGAATGCAATGGGACTTTTAATGTTTGTGCTTTTCTTATAAAGTCATTTCTGTGTACTATTTTTGCTTTTCTAATAACCCATTTCTGTGTTCATGCAAGTGGCTGACTGTACAAATCCTCAGACGTTGTTTTGAGAACGAACAAACGATATCTCAGTTTCAAGGTCTCAGCTTAGAGAGGAGGTGTTGAGGTGTTAGTCTGTCATGTTATGAAACAGTATTGGTCGGTCACATGAATGAAACAAAACGGTAATGATGAATTAATTATGCTAAATCATGCAAATATACAGTTGAAGTCGGAAGTTTACATACACCTTAGCCAAATACATTTAAACTCAGTTTTCACAATTCCTGACATTTAATCCTAGTAAAAATTCCCTGTCTTAGGGCAGTTAGGATCACCACTTTATTTTAACTTCTTGCGTCGAGCCATCCCGGATCCGGGATCGTGAATACAGCCTCAAGCTCATTACCATAACGCAACGTTAACTATTCATGAAAATCGCAAATGAAATGAAATAAATATGCTAGCTCTCAAGCTTAGCCTTTTGTTAACAACACTGTCATCTCAGATTTTCAAAAATATGCTTCTCAACCATAGCAAAACAAGCATTTGTGTAACAGCATTTAGCTTTAGCATAGCATTTAGCGTTAGCATTCAGCAGGCAACATTTTCACAAAAACCAGAAAACCATTCAAATAAAATAATTTACCTTTGAAGAACTTCTGATGTTTTCAATGAGGAGACTCTCAGTTAGATAGCAAATGTTCAGTTTTTCCTGAAAGATTATTTGTTTAGGAGAAATCGCTCCATTTTGTGCGTCACGTTTAGCTAAGAAAAAAACCTGTATCCAGGATTGTGTAAATCTATCTGCAAGCTCATTAGCATAACACAACGTTAACTATTCATGAAAATCGCAAATTAAATTAAATCAATATGCTAGCTCTCAAGCTTAGCCTTTTGTTAACAACACTGTCATCTCAGATTTTCAAAAATATGCTTCTCAACCAGAGCAAAACAAGCATTTGTGTAACAGTATTGATAGCTATTGATAGCTAACGTTAGCATTTAGCGTTAGCATTCAGCAGGCAACATTTTCACAAAAACCTGAAAACCATTCAAATAAAATCATTTACCTTTGAAGAACTTCGGATGTTTTCAATGAGGAGACTCAGTTAGATAGCAAATGTTCAGTTTTTCCTGAAAGATTATTTGTGCAGGAGAAATCGGTCCGTTTTCTGCGTCATGTTTGGCTACCAAAAAAAAACTAAAATTCATTCGTCAAAACGCTTAACTTTTTTCCAAATTAACTCCATAATATCGACTGAAACATGGTAAACGTTGTTTAGAATCAATCCTCAACGTGTTTTTCACATATCTCTTCGATGATATATCGTTCGTGGAAGTGTGCGTTCTCCTCTGAATCTCAATGGAAAATGCCTCCAGTTGAAGATTACGCACCAATTTAGACAAAGGACACCGGGCGGACCCCTGGCAAATGTAGTCTCTTATGGCCAATCTTCCAATGATATGCCTACAAATACGTCACAATGCTGCAGACACCTTGGGCAAACGACAGAAAGCTTAGGCTCGTTCATGGCACATTCACAGCCATATAAGGAGACAATGGAAAACAGAGCCTCAAAAATTCTGCTAATTTCCTGTTTGAGGTTTCATCTTGGTTTCACCTGTAGCATGAGTTCTGTGGCACTCACAAATAATATCTTTGCAGTTTTGGAAACGTCAGAGTGTTTACTTTCCAAAGCTGCCAATTATATGCATAGTCAAAAATCTTTTCGTGACAAAATATTGCGCTTAAAACGGGCACGTTTTTTTATCCAATAATGAAATACTGCCCCTAGAGTCTCAAGAGGTTAAGAATGTGAAATGTCAGAATAATAGTAGAGAGAATGATTTATTATATTTCATCACCTTCCCAGTTGATCAGACGTTTACATACACTCAATTAGTATTTGGTAGCATTGCCTTTAAATTGTTTAACTTGGGTCAAACGTTTCAGGTTTTATAAGCCTAACCTTATACATCGTGTTATATTGTGACATTTAAATGGAATATGTCATTGTGAGATCCAATACCTCTACTGTCAAAGCATTATCACCATATATTTTCTCTTTTGTTCCCACAATACGTTGGGTGAATTTTGGCCCATTCCTCCTGGCAGAGCTGGTGTAACTGAGTCAGGTTTGTAGGCCTCCTTGCTCGTACACACTTTTCAGTTCTGCCCAGAAATGTTCTATAGGATTGAGGTCAGTGCTTTGTCATGGCCACTCCAAAACCTTGACTTTGTTGTCCTCAAGCCATTTTGCCACAACTTTGGAAGTATGCTTGGGGTCATTGTCCATTTGGAAGACCCCTTTGCGACCAAGCTTTAACCTCCTGACTGATGTCTTGAGATATTGCTTCAATACATCTACATAATTTTCTTTCCTCATGACGCCATCTATTTTGTGAAGTGCACCAGTCCCTCCAGCAGCAAAGCACCCCAACAACATGTTGCTGCCACCCCCGTGCATCACGGTTGGGATGGTGTTCTTCGGCTTGCAAGCCTCCCCCTCTTTCCTCCAAACATAACGATGGACAATTATGGCCAAACAATTCTATTTTTGTTTCATCAGACCAAAGGACATTTCTCCAAAAAGTACAATCTTTGTCCTCATGTTCAGTTGCAAACAGTAGTCTGGATTTTTTTATGGCGGTTTTGGAGCAGGCTTCTTTCTTGCTGAGCGGCCTTTCTGATTATGGCAGACTTGTGGAGGTCTACACATTTTTTTCTGAGGTCTTTGGAGATTTATTTAGATTTTCCCATGATGTCATGCAAAGAAGCACTGAGTTTGAAGGTAGGCCTTGAAATACATCCACAGGTACACCTCCAATTGACTCAAATTATGTTAATTAGCCTATCAGAAGCTTCTAAAGCCATGACATCATTTACTGGAATTTTCCAAGCTGTTTAAAGGCACAGTCAACTTAGTGTATGTAAACTTCTGACCCACTGGAATTGTGATACAGGAAATTATAAGTGAAATAATCTGTCTGTCTTGCCAAAACTATAGTTCGTTAACAACAAGAAATTTGTGGAGTGTTTGAAAAACGAGTTTTAATGACTCCAACCTAAGTGTATGTAAACTTCCGACTTCAACTGTATATAAAAAAAGAATGTGGACACCACACAAATGAGTGGATTTGGCTATTTCAGCCACACCCGTTGCTGACAGGTGAATACAATCAAGCACACAGATATGCAATCTCCATAGACAAACCTTGACAGTAGAATGGCCTTACTGAAGAGTTGTGACTTTCAACATGGCACGATCATAGGATGCCACCTTTCCAACAAGTCAGTTAGTCAAAGTTCTGCCCTGCTAGAGCTGCCCCGGTCAACTGGAACTGCTGTTATTGTGAAGTGGAAACGTCTAGGAACAACATCGTCCCCCCCCCCCCCCCTCATCAAGTTACACACAATACCCCATAATGGCAAATCAAAAACAGGTTTAGGCATTTAAAAAAAAAGTTGAATTAAAAAAACATTTACATAAGTATTCAGACCTTTTACTCAGTACTTTGTTGAATCACCTTTGGCAGCGATTACAGCCTCAAGTCTTCTTGTGTATAACGCTACAAGCTTGGCACACCTGTATTTGGGGAGTTTCTCACATTCTTCTCAGCAGATCCTCACAAGCTCTGTCAGGTTGAATGGGGAGCGTCTTCGCACAGCTATTTTCAGGTCTCTCTAGAGATGTTCAATCTGGTTCAAGTCCGGGCTCTGGCTTGGCCACTCAAGGACATTCAGAGACTTGTCCCGAAGTCACTCATGCATTGTCTTGGCTGTGTGCTTAGGGTCATTGTCCTGTTGGAAGGTGAACCTTCACCCCAGTCTGATGTCCTGAGTGCTCTGGAGCAGGTTTTCATCAAGGATCTCTGTACTTTACTTTGTTAATCTTTTCCTTGACCCATACTAGTCTCCCAGTCCCCTAATATCCACATAGCATGATGCCGCCACCAACATGCTTCACCGTAGGGATGGTGCCAGGTATCCTCCAGACATGACGCTTGGCATTCAGGCCAAAGAGATCAATCTTGGTCTCCTAAGACCCGAGAATCTTGTTTCTCATGGTCTGAGAGTTCTTACGTGCCTTTTGGCAAGCAGGCGGTCGTGTGCCTTTTACTGAGGAGTGGTTTCCATCTGGCCAATCTACCATAAAGGCCTGATTGGTGGAGTGCTGCAGAGATGTTTGTCCCTCTGGAAGGTTCTCCCATCTCCACAGAGGAACAATGAAGCTCTGTCAGAGTGACCATCGGGTTTTTGGTCACCTCCCTGACCAAGGCCCTTCTCCACCGATTGCTCAGTTTGGCCGGGCAGCCAGCTCTAGGAAGAGTCTTGGTGGTTCCAAACTTCTTCCATTTAAGAATGATGAAGGCCACTGTGTTTTTGGGGACCTTCAATGCTAAAGAAAGTTTTTGGTATCCTTCCCCAGACCTGTGCCTTGACACAATCCTGTCTCGGAGATCTACAGACAATTCCTTCGACCTCATGGCTTGGTCTTTGCTTTGACATGCACTGTCAACTGTGGGACCTTATATAGACAGGTGTGTGCCTTTCCAAATCATGTCCAATCCATTGAATGTACCACAGGATGACTCCAATCAAGTTGTAGAAGCATCTCAAGGATGACCAATGGAAACAGGATGCACCTGAGCTCAATTTCTCATAGAAAATGGTCTGAATACTTATGTAAATAAGGTATTTCTGTTTTTTATTTTGAATACATTTGCAAACATTTCTAAAAACCTGTTTTCGCTTTGTCATTATGGGGTATTGTGTGTAGATTGATGAAGAATTTTTTATTTTTCAAATTTAGAATAAAGCTGTAACATAACAAAATGTGTAAAAAGTCAAGGGGTCTGAATGTTTTCTGATTGTACCGAATACTGTATGTTGAAGAGGGTGGGGCTCAAGTCGCATTCCAGTCTCACCCCACGGCACTGTGGAAAGAAATGTGTGTTTTTTGCCAAATGTAACCGTATACCTGTTGTTTGTGTAGATGGATTTGATGTTGTATGTTTTCCCCCAACATCGCTTTCCATCAATTTGTGTAGCATACCCTCTTGCCAAATTTAGTCACAAGTTTTTTTGAAATTAACAAAGCATGAAAATACTTTGCTTTTGTTTTAGTTTGTTTGTGTGTCAATTAGGGTGTGCAGGGTGAATACGTGGTATGTCGTACAGTAATTTGGTAAAAGGTTTGACATTTGCTCAGTACATTGTTTTCACAGAGAAAATGTATGAATCTGCTGTTAATGATAATGCAGAGGATTTTCTCAAGGTTGCTGTTGATACATATCTTATGGTAGTTTTTGGGATCAAATTTGCCTCCCCTTTTGTGGATTGGGGTGATAAGTCCTTGGGTCCAAATATTGGTGAAGATGCCAGAGCTGAGGATGATGTTAAAGAGTTTAAGTATAGCCAATTGTAATTTGTGGTTTGTATATTTTATCACATACCATCAACACCACAGGCCTTTTCGGGTTGGAGGGTTTGTATTTTGTATTCTTCATCAGACCATTGGTCATTGTTGATCGTTTTCTTAGGTTGTCTGCTTGAATTTTTTTTATTTGATAGGGAAGTTGATATGTCAAATAATACTGTTTAGGTTTTCTTCTGCCAAGTTTACACCTTCAATATTACAGTAAAATGTTTTGTACAGGAAGTTGTCTAAAATGGATTGTATTTGCTATTGCCTAATTGTTTTTTGGTAGGTTTCCACACTACTTTCCTTCAATCTATAATCTATAACACTTCAAACACATAACATTTCTTATTATATTATTTAGTTCCTTTGGCTTTGATGCCTCAAGTAGACTGTGATTTTGCTGTGATCTGATAGAGGTATTAGTGGGCTGACTGTGAACGCTCTGAGAGACTCTGGGTTGAGTTCAGTGATAAATTAATCTACAGTACTACTGCCAAGAGATGAGCTGTAGGTGTAACTACTGGAGTCCCCTTGAAGGCTACCATTGACTATGTACATACCCAGCGTGAGACAGAGCTGCAGGTATTGTGACCTGTTTTTGTTGGTTATGTTGTTGTAGTTGTGTCTAGGGGGGCATATGGGGGAGGGAATGCTGTCACCTCCAGGTAGGTGTTTTGAACCCTGTGAGCTGAGGGTCTCTCTCTCTCTCTTTCTCCTCACTGTTCCCATTGAGACTCAGGAAATAAAACGAGACAGACTTTTATTCATTGTTTTATCTCCTCTGCATTTTTCAGTCAGCATCACTCTACCTTCTCTTCCTCTGTCCTCTGCTGCTGTCACTTCTCTTTTAATCATATTCTCCTCCTCTCTGGGAACTCTATTAAAATCATCACACCATTATCCCAAACACAGAAAGTGTTTGATTTGTATGCATCTATTCCTCTGCCAGCTTGGAAATTGTTTTCCAGTAGAGCTGAGCGTGACTTGACCCGGCCCAGTTAGTCAATTACACAACTTGAACATTATACATTCTATCTCCCAAGCAATTTTTTAGTTATGAAGATGAAAAACATTCCAAGGACTTGCTTTCTTCCTTTTAAAAAACGACCCCTTCCTCTTTGTTACTATCGTCTCCCATACAGAAGTACGTTAAAATGTGTCATCAGACTACGGATGTGTCCCAAATGGCACACTATTCCCACTATATAGCACATTACTTTTTTTAACTACCCTTTCCTCTTCGTAACTATCGTCTCCCATACGTTAAAATGTGTCATCAGACTACGGATGTGTCCGAAATGGCACCCTGTTCCCACTATATAGCACATTATGGGTCCAGGTCAAAAGTATTGCACTACATAGAGAATAGGGTGCCATTTAGGATGCACAATACATTAAGTTCTCTTGAACCTAATGCCTAAACTTCGAAGAATGTCATTTAAAAACATTCTGGGATTATTGCTCACCATTCGTGTGATCATTTTGACCCCACGGGGTGAGATCTTGCGTGGAGCCCCAGATCGAGGGAGATTATCAGTGGTCTTGTATGTCTTCCATTTCCTAATAATTTCTCCCACAGTTGATTTGTTCAAACCAAGCTGCTTACCTATTGCAGATTCAGTCTTCCCAGCCTGGTGCAGGTCTACAATTTTGTTTCTGGTGTCCTTTGACAGCTCTTTGGTCTTGGCCATAGTGGAGTTTGGAGTGTGACTGTTTGAGGTTGTGGACAGGTGTCTTTTATACTGATAACAAGTTCAAACAGGTGCCATTAATACAGGTAACGAGTGGAGGACAGAGGAGCCTCTTAAAGAAGAAGTTACAGGTCTGTGAGAGCCAGAAATCTTGCTTGTTTGTAGGTGACCAAATACTTATTTTCCACCATAATTTGCAAATAAATTCCTTGAAAATCTTACAATGTGATTTTTCTCGTTTTGTCTGTCATAGTTGAAGTGTACCTATGATGAAAATTACAGGCCTCTCTCATCTTTTTAAGTGGGAGAACTTGCACAATTGGTGGCTGACTAAATACTTTTTTGCCCCAATGTACATTACATTTTCAGCGTCAAAACATTATCGTGTTAAGTCAGGTGTGTTGCCACTCCCTTTAATTGGCCACACCTGATCTTAATGACTGCTTGTTTCCTTTGAAATGGGGTCTGTTTGAATAGATATATGTGACCCGATTCAGGAAATTAGGCATATGTCGCGACTTCACAGAAGAGCCGTTTTAACTTATCCTCTCTAGGGGGTGTGGGAAGGTAGCATCACACCTGGCCAACATCCAGTGAAATTGCAGAGCGCAAAATTCAGAAACAGAAATATTAATTATAAAAATTCATAAAACATACAAGTGTTATACATTGGTTTAAAGATGAACTTCTTGTTAATCCAACCACGGTGTCAGATTTCAAAAAGGCTTTACGGCAAAAGCATACCATGCGATTATCTGAGAACAGCGCCCAGCAGACAAATCATTACAAACAGTTACCAGCCAAGTAGAGGAGTTACACAAGTCAGAAATAGCGATAAAATTAATCACTTACCTTTGATGATCTTCATATGGTTGCACTCACAATATACCCATTTAATCAATAAATGTTACTTTTGTTCGATAAAGTCCCTCTTTATATCCAAAAACCTCCATTTTGTTTGCACATTTTGTTTAGTAATCCACAGGCTCAAACGCAGTCACAACAGGCTGACGAAAAATCCGAAAAGTATCAGTAAAGTTTGTAGAAACATGTCAAACAATGTTTATAAACAATCCTCAGGTTGTTTTTAGTCATAATAATCCATAATATTTCAAAAGCCTTGTCAATATAAAAGGAAAACAAGAAAGGCGCACTCTCGGTCGCAGGCATGAAAAACCTCTGGGACACTTGTTGTGGAAGGATCAGAATTTGTTGGTAACATTTGTAAGATGTTTAATATTCATCAAATGTGTGTAAGTTACTTCTCATAAGAATGTATTTTGTTGTACTATAGTGGTGGCCATTGGCAGTTATCTGTACTATGTCAAAACTAAGTTGCATTGGCCGCTGAGAGGGGAGAGGTCAAAGTGTCATCATGTGTAAACATATCTTTTACTCCCTACCTTTTCTAGTGGGGAAAGAAGGGTTGCAGTGTTGTTTCTATCTTAACCTATAGCCTCACCCTCCTCTCCGTGAGTTTGTCCAGGAGTTTGTATTTAGAGTGGGTTGTATATAAATGACCATTTGATATATGCCTGTTGATATGGAGGATTTGGTTTATGGTTCTGGGATTTGGGAAAGGAGACAAAGCTGAACGATGAATTACGTCTATGCTGTCTGACTATGGGTGTCTTTGCTATTAAAGGAACTCAGTTGCATTGTAAGGGGGCCCTCAGAGAATCCACTGGGAGACACTGGATTTATCTGAGAGTCACAGGATTGTGATAAGAGCTCATATAATTAAAGATGGACTTTTATAACTAACTCTGACGTGTGTGTGTGGTTTGCTCCCATGATTTGGTAAATAGAGGAAATTTCCACGACACACTGCAGTGTCCACTCATTCAGAGTGGTCTTACTCCCTCATTTTTCAGAAGACAAGCCTGAAACAATTTCTAAAGACTGTTGACATACAGTGGAAGCCATAGGAAGTGCAATTTGAGTCCTAAGTCAATGGAATCTGTATAGGGAGTCAATGGAAAACTACAACAACAAACAAATCCCACTTCCTGGATGGATTTTTCTCAGGTTTTCACCTGCCATTTCAGTTCTGTTATACTCACAGACATTATTTTAACAGTTTTCTGCTCTCAATAACATTGCTGCCCTGAATTTATCAGGCGCTATCGACAAAGGACAGTGGGGAAAAGTTGTGATGGACTATTTTCTGGAGGACGATCGTGCCAAGCTAGCTAAAGTTAATGTTACATGTCTAAACAAAAGACCCCAAGTTAAAGCTTGCTGTTAGCTAGCTAACGTTAACAGGGCTTAGATGGCTGGCTTGCTAGCTAACATGAACTTATATGTATGAAGTGTGTAATGTTAGTATCTGGAATTTGTCTTTCAGCATCAATAGAACACAGACTCTCCTCCACCAGTCATACAAGGAGAATGTTCTAATGCCTCCCATCAAAAAGAGAGCTGCCCCAAGCAAGCACAGGTTAGACCTGAAGCATGAGGATTTGCAGCGAGTGGTGAACTTCATCAACAACTACACAGAGGATAATGCAATAGTATTACCAGGACGCCACCCTTGACACAAACACTTTGGTGGAAAGCTGCTGCCATCCCATGTCTCAAAATGTGGCGTCTTTACAAGGAATCGATGACAACACTTGGTATGTAAAGCATAAACACATTTTGATTATTTAATTGACCTCCAACATGTTTGGCACTACATTTATTGATCTCACAACATGTATTGATTATTTTATTGATCTCTCACATCTTCCTTCAGGAATCTGTGGAGAAAATTGCTGCCCCACATCTCAAGCACTAAGCCGAGGACAGACCTGTGCTGGCAGTGCCAGAGGAACAACTATCAGATCTTCAGATCTGCCAGAAGCTGTTAAGGCAGCCAAGCTGAAGATGCAAGAGCAGCATCTCCTGCTTGTTCAGAGTGAGCGGTCTGTCTATCAGAAGATGGTTGCTGACTGCAAGACCACCTGTCAAGACCTTCAGTTGTCTCTGAGGGGCTCCTACTGAACCAGCAAGCAAAGACATCAGGATTTATTACAGCTTTGATTTCGCTCCACACGTAAGCAACACTTCCTCCTTCACACTGATTAAGGATAATAGATGGATAGATATACACACAAAAATATGCCTAGAAATATATATATGGGAGGCAGGCAAATATCTTTCATTGAGCGGTGTAAAGACAGACTGACAGGGGTGAGACAATTAAATGTAATTTATCTTAATGTTCTTTGTTGTTTGCAGGTGCATTATCCTTCTCACCCTATGCAGGGTGAGTTTTCCCCCCGACTGGTGCTTCGGCCTCATCAAGCAGCGCTTTAGAAAGACCAGAGTGAACACTTTGTATGAGATTGCTGGTTTTGTGAAGGTCAACACTGTGATAGGGGTCAACATCCCACAGCTGGTCGGACTGGAGGATGGTATGGTGCTGGTGGAAAGCTATGGCTGGCAACAACACCTGACTCTGTACTTCAGGCCACTGCCACAGATCAAGCAGTACCAGCACTTCAGGTGAATATCATTTTCATTGCATTGTATGAGGTTATTCTTCTTATCTAAGCTTGGGGGGTGAATTGATGTTGTGCAAGGTTGTAATGCCTTCCCATTTTTTTTCTTCCTGTTTTACAGTTTCTATGCTCTGGGGCCTGTTGTTGTTGTTGCCAAGGAGCGTTCGGACTGTCGGGACCAGGTTTCAGCTGCTGCGCAATGCTTCCTCCCAATTGCTTTTTTTGTAAATATGCTCTGTAGTGTTCAATATTGGAATGTAAATTGTGGAACACAGACAGACACTTGAACATCAATAGTTTGAATAATTAAACAATACGTAATGTTATTTAGTCTTCTAAATGTTATTTAGTCTTCTAAATGAGAAGTGGTTGTTTTATGGTAACTTATGCACAGTCAGTGGCGATGTCCAGGTGGGCACAAATATGATGAGACGGCCCTTTGCTACCCAAGTATAAGAGCCCCCGTGACACAATTCACACCAGACCACGTAAACAACGGTGTAAGCTAAGGTTGCAGATGGTTGAATTTCTAAGACCAAAACATGCCGGGTGACGCTGGTGTGTGAAGTGGTTTATACTACAACTCTACCAAAGGACAAGACCAGAGAACATGGAGCACATTCCCACATTGAAATGACGAAGAAATCTACAAACTAAAGAATAATTATTCAGACAGCAGATGTTAAGTACTTTAGTCTGGTAATGCCGCCGATCTAAGTAGATTTCCGAATAGTACTCTGAAGTAGCCATTATAAAAACTACGCCTGACATATCCATTATGAACACAATGTAGAGACTTTCTGTCGATTGACTCTCCAGCAGACAGACCGGCGACCACAGAGAGAGACAACAAAACATACACATGGCAAATATGTAAATTGCTATTTCTTTTCGAATGAGCAGTCATTCATGTAAAGTATTAGCAATTTCTATGAGTGTAATTATCAGCTATGAGTTTCCCGCTCTTGAGCTTTCCTTTGTCTACCAAGCCGTCATATCGGTTTTGTCCGCTAGAGACTTTTTCTTTGTATCATGTAGTAACCCATGTGTGAACTAATTGTGTGTGATTATGTCATTCTGTGATTGATTACGTTAGTTAGTAAATAAATAATTGAACCAATTTGTATACCGCTGATTCATAATTTATGGTCGGGTTCGTGCAGATATCCAAGTATTTGTGACGTTCAGTAATGAGAACTGATGAGGTAATAATAATACATTAATAAGCGACTGTTTTGATAAGATATGAAAATATCTGAAGAGTTATATATTCGGGAAATTGACACTCTATAAAACACATTTTTCCGTGGTTCCCCGACTTCCTAGTTAATTCAAGTTACATGATTAGTTTAATCGCGTAATTAAATTACACAGAGAATGTATTTGATAATATACAGTCAAATTTAATGATTTAAGTCACAGACACAACATTATGGTGCCCCTTGTGAGGAATCTAAGATAGAATGAGACATTTATTTTGATTCAGCCTATATAAAATTGAAAAGCAGATTGCAATATACACCCGTATTATGTGATGGAGCATGGGAGTAGTAGACAGGAATTATTGGTTGTGTTTGTTTGCCCATAGAAGATGTCCCAGTGTCTGATGACGTCAGGGTGTCTTATGAGTTGGTAAAGTTAGTGACTCAATTTCTAGTACATGGATAACAATCCAGCAATTATAGAAATTTGAGAAATAGCCAGACGTGCTATTTCTGTCTCCCACATTTCAGAATCAGGTAAGTTTAAACGTAAGACGATTACTAGTCAAAAATGTTTCCTTGTTTAAGGGGATTCTTTTTCAAATCAGGACCACAGTTTTCAGCTGTGCTGACAATTTCAAAAGGGTTTTCTAGTGATCAATTAGCCTTTTAAAATGCTCAACTTGGATTAGCTAACACAACTTGCCATTGGAACACAGGAGTGATGGTTGCTGATAATGGGCCTCTGTACGCCTATGTAGATTTTCCATAAAAAATCTGCCATTTCCAGTTACAAGTCATTTACAACATTGTCTGCACCTGTATTTCTGATCAATTTGATGTTATTTTAATGGACAAAAAAATATATTTTCTTTCAAAAACAAAGAAATGTCTAAGTGACCTCAAACTTTTGAAAGGTAGTGTACCTTTTCAGGTTCTTCCAAGTAAATGAGACATATTAAACCTGTTCCATATTAACCTAGATGAAGCAACGCTTTCAGGTTAATTAAAGTTTAATTCCCAGATAGCCTATCCAGGTATGATTAATCAATTCGCTTTTGCAAATTCATTCACGTTCAACTCCTACATTACCGATACAGTAGTGATGGTTCATTAACCTCACCTGGCCAAAAGCCAGTGAAAATGCAGAGCGCCAAATTCAAATAAATTACTATAAAATCAAACTTTCATGAAATCACACATGTAAGATACCAAATTAAAGCTACACTTGTTGTGAATCCAGCCAACATGTCAGATTTCAAAAAGGCTTTTCGGCGAAAGCTAACGATGCTATTATCTGAGGATAGCACCTCCGTGAACAAAGAGAGAAAGCATATTTCAACACTGCAGGTGCGACACAAAACGCAGAAATAAAAATATTAAATCATGCCTTATTTTGACGAGCTTCTTTTGTTGGCACTCCAACATGTCCCATAAACGTCACAAATGGTCCGTTTGTTCGATTAATTCCGTCCATATATATCCAAAAAGTCAATTTATTTGGCGCGTTTGATCCAGAAAAACACTAGTTCTAACTTGCGCAACGTGACTACAAAATATCTCAAAAATTACCTGTAAACTTTGCCAAAACATTTCAAACTACTTTTGTAATACAACTTTAGGTATTTTTTAAAGTAAATAATCGATCAAATTGAAGACGGGATGATCTGTGTTCAATACAGGAAGAAAACAAACTGACGCTACCTTTCTGGTCACGCACCTCTATCTAACGGTACACTGTCCCTTAGAAATCTGGATTCCCAATATAAACCCATTGAAAAGAGAGTGACCTCAAAAAAAAATCTGAATGGTTTGTCCTCTGGGTTTCACCTGCTACATAAGTTTGGTTATACTCACAGACATGATTCAAACAGTTAGAGACTTCAGAGTGTTTTCTATCCAAATCTACTTATAATATGCATATCTTATCTTCTGGGGATGAGTAGCAGGCAGTTGAATTTGGGCATGCATTTCATCCGGACGTGAAAATACTGCCCCGTCACCAAGAAGTTAATGTCTATAAATAGATTAAAATCATCTTCTCAGCTTCCAACGTATTCCAAATCCAAACTTTTGAAAAATAGGAAATTTTTTAATATATTATTTTTTATTTAAAATGTTTTAATAATGTGCAAGCTTTCAGAGGTGATAATCCCCACTCCCCTGCTAATTAGTGAACCTGACCTCAGCAGTGATACAAACCCTAATTATGACATTAGCGGAAAAACTGCAGAAATTGTGAACATCGCTCTCCAAAATTAACCATCGAACGCAGGCTTTGTAACGGTTCTCTCCACTTTAGCCCTTATGTATCACCATCAAAGAATGGCATCAGTCCAGTACCACAGTGCTCAGCAGAAGAACGTGCAAGACATGGCTGACATGAAGGGACAGGTACAGAGAACCAAGCAACTATTGGCAAAAGCAGTAAATTAATGCATTCTGCTAACCGAGGAACTACGTTTGAAATCTGAACAATTAAAAGTAACTGCAAATACTTATGACGATGAATGAGCACAAACTCGTTAACAAAATAATTTTCTACAGGAACAACTCGATTTAGCCAAAACTAAATACGATGTAGTCCACTCCAAACTAGATAAATCTGTTGAGTTATCCACAAACAGGAACGTGCAATTTGATAACATGCAGGCAGTTTTGTTGAACATTATTCAAAGTAACAATGTTCTACTCCAAATGCTGAAGACCAAAGACGATCAGTTAACGGACACAATGACTAAGTTGAAGTCGCCGACCTAATGAATGATGAGAGAACTCAAGTGATGGAAATATTGATTTCTAAGCAAAGGGAGAAAATCTCATCACTGAATCTCTCACACCGTACCCAAGACTTGTATCTGCAAACCATGACAGTTAAGTATGAGACTGAAAGGAGCAAGTGTGACACTTACGTGTCCAAAATCAGTACTCTAAGCACTCAAGTGGACTCTGCAATGCAACAGAATACCACCCGTAGGTACAATCTGGTACAATCTTCACCAACAAAGCCAAAGCTTGGCTTCTTCTCTTGGCCTTTTGGCCCCAATTTCCCCACAGAATGAAGCCAACCCTCTCCGCCTGCTTGGCACGCAAGCCTTGACAAACTCCTCAAACATTTCCCCACCTTTGACCCCGTTCCAGGTCAGCCAAACGATACTGAGACATTACTAGCTGACATAGAGGATGCATCGGATGGCTACCCGAACGCTACGGGTTCTGTCAGGGTTTACCTGTTGAAGCGAACATCGAATAGTGATGCGGTTAATTTGTCTACAACAGCAACATGTGCTAAATGACTACGCTAAACTTGTCACAGCTTTGAAATATGAATTCAGTGGATCTGCAACTCACAAACACAATTGCTCACTGGCTAACACTGTCAAACAAGCTTGGAATGAACACCCACAATCTTACTATCATAGGCTTTGTTCAGCTTACTTTGGACTACTCACTGAAACAAGAATGGAAGAGCTGTTACCATTCAAACAAATGTTTCTGTCGAACATGTATCCCACCTTCATTACCTACTTGGGCTCTACAGCCCACATTGGCTTGTCTATCTTACAACTCAGAGTGCTTGCAAGCACTGCTTTTGAGGCATCAAAAGCTCACCACACTAAGAGCCCTGACAACTCGGTTTGGAAGCTTGAACAGGAGCACTCACTCCAGTTAGAGGGTTTATCAGGTATTGCATTATCAGGTATTGGAGCATTGAAAGATGACTCAAAACAACGGTTTCTACCACAAAACCATGAATTCAATACCCACCGCGGTCTAAATAACTGTAAAGTACATCGCCATCGAAACAACTACCGCTACAATAGACCTGTTCGCTACGTTCCTGCACCCAACTCACACAAAGTGACAGAGCACAAGGGTAACCAAGGGTTCAAGGACAATCAAAACGCAGACCAATGTTCTCTAGTAGTTCCACTATGTGAAGAACTAAAGCAAGAAAAATTTGAGAAAAGGGTCAAAGATAAGTCACAAGGACTAGACAGGGAATTGCCGGACACCAGGTCCGCAGGAATTAACACCCTTAGCAAAGAAGTTAAAAATCATATTTCTCCCGCTCTCACTCGAGATCCTATCCAGGGCCCACTCCATCAAGAAACAAGCCCACAGGCTTTGTTTTTAGACTCTGATACAAAGGTTCCGAAGAAACAGATCAAAAGCTTTGCTAAAACAAAGCCCACTCAAAATCAGAAAAGTCCATCTGTTTTCACCTTGAACAGAAATGGCACATGACGTCGTTGCGAAACGACCACTCCACTTTATAGGGAACATGTCCACCAAATGCAACTCTAAACGGCCATACCTGGAAACAGTCCCGGTGGACTGCTTAACTTGTCATGGGCTAATGGATTCGGGCGCGACAATATCGCTCATCTCTCAAACATTGTTCGATGATCTCAAAAGTGTTTTGAAGCCAACTAAACGTTGGTTAAAAGTGGAACGATGCGACACTACACTTCAAGGTTTCACTCAGACTACCTCGCCTCTCACATTGTGAGTCATGCTGAAACTACACTTCCAGGACGTATCGCTCGTTCATCCTGTGCATGTTACCAGCCTCGAATCTGAACCCCTGCTACTCGCAGCAGACTTGATGGATCGGTTACTCCCACTGATGGATTGGAAAACCAACCATGTATGGTCACAGGTCACAGTTCCTTCTCCACTGACCACACAAATCACGGTCTTCTCCTAAACGCTAGCTGTAACACAGTCATTAACAAGGGGTATCTGTCAAAAGCACCCCTTGGGAAAAATACGTTTCGAATCCTCTTCGTGCAGAATCCGATCCAAGGAGATATTACAATATCTCGACACATTCCATCAGCAAACCTGAATGACCATAAATGTTCATGATTTCGAGCCAGCAGTCTCTGTGAATGAGCAACTTCCCTCCTCTTTGAAGTTGTGAATTACGGTAGTTGAGAACTTCTCTTGGCATTCGGACACTTCCGCAAGCACTGCGGCAGTCTCAGCAAGAAAAACAGATGCGCAGAGTGTACTCTGCTTCCGATGATACATCTTCCGCTTTGTGGGGCCTTACAATGACACTAATGACTCCCACTGGTAAAAACACTTTGCTATTTCACAGACAGATATCCTCGTCTCAGTTTGCAGGTACGGAAGCAGACGCTGTGGTGACTGACTGACAGGCCTTGACAGCCACTGAGCGTTTTGAGGCACAAACACCAGGAGATTTGGTTAAAAGGTTACAGCCATTCTCATAACAACACGGCCGCTGACAACTTGTACATAGAGTCTGATCTTTTCGTTTGTACCTCGGATACCAACATCAACCACTGGTGGGGGGGTTCCAGAGACACAAAGGGGGGAATAGTAGCCCAGACCCATGATGAGCCTCATCGAGGCCGATGGGGGGGTTGAGACTACATGCAACACCGTATGAGGCCGCCAGAGAGAAAACAAATCTAGTTGTAAACTTCCCTATGAGAACAGTGAGGAGCAGACAGGCCCCTAGACGGGGATAATCTTAGAACTCATCTAAGATATTATGGAGGTGTACCAAACTAGTCGTAAAAGAAGTCCCGTGGACGTTCCACCTCCAAAACAAATGGCAAAAATAGTCATTCCTTGCCATGTGTAGGTTCAAATACAATATAACTAGTAAAATTCTCTAATCATGTATTCCAGTAGAATAATATTTCAGAATAAATTGGTAGGACAACTGGTCCCCTTGAGTACCAGTACCAATGCCAGCACAGTCAGTCCAGCCACAATCAGTAAGAAGGTTAAAGACCTCAAGTCAAATTGCTATTGATAACAGAGGAGTTAGTAGTCACCCAGATTGCAGCACGTGTAAGGGAATCTCCAGAAAAGTATTTGATGGTCTACACACATGCCACTAATAAATAGAACCCTCCATTCAGGAGGAAAGTTATTAGAAGTCATGAATATTGATAGAGAATACTTAGAGAATACTTCTGTCGTGAGGTTAGCTCCTCTGTGGATGACATAGCTATTAAATACTCCTTCATACCTACCACCACTACAATGGTGTAAGACACATTGAAGTGTAGGAAAACTACTACAGGTCCCCCTAACAAATGTCTTAAGGTCGACATCAATTCTTACTGACCTCCAGGCATTGACCTGCAAATGATCTGATGACATCAGACCCATTCTGAACACATTTCAACCTACCTGGATACTTGGTTTCTTTCCCATGGTATGTGCGCTGGTGTAAGCACAAACACACACGTACAGCGGAACATTTAATAAGGATTTATGCTCGGATCACTTGAGGGTCCGAACAAAATACCAGCCTAAGTAACGTTGAAAAGTTACTCTTAGGCCTTTTGACTCTACAGCTGCAGTACTCACCAGTTTCTCCATAGGTCATCCCTGTAGACTGCCCGAAGCTGGGGCCTTACAGCTGTAGACTTATCATGTAGTAATCAACTTAGGATAGTGCCCTAAGCAACACACAGCAAATTAGGAACGCCCTAGATATGACATTAGACAATGCCATGATAGGGTTATTATGCCAGGATGTTGGACGTATAGAGAATATAGTCCAATTAGATGATTTTGGTGTGATAAATATATTGTGTATATATTTTGTTTATGCTTTTATTCCTTTTTGTTTCAGTTCCTTTGACACTTAGGAAGTGATAGAGCCATAAACAAAGTCCCCATGGAACCATCACTTAGTGCTGCAAAGCCGCTCATTTGGGAAGAAATGTAATTATGTATTTCATGAGTGTGTGTGAAAACCACATTTTTCCATGAATCCCCCGACTTCCTAGTTGATTCAAGTTACATGATTAGTTTAATCGTGTATTAAATTACACATAGATAATTTATTTTATAATATAGGTCTTCACATTTAATGATAGTCACAGACATGACAGATAAAACCTCCCAGGAAAACTTTCAGGGAACCATAGTAAAACGTTCTCAGATCCTCCCTTACAAACTAAAAATGTACGTTCCCAGAACAGACAGAATTTTCACATCCGTTCTGAGAATGTTTTAAAAATTTATCTGTTTTACCGATCAGGAAACGTATGGTTTTGTTCCCAGAACCACTGGGAAACCAAAAAACGTTTCCACAACTTCCAAGGAACCAAATGTGCTAGCTGGGTTGGTTTTGGAACATCCTCAGCACATTTAAGGAACTTGACAAAAAAAACATTATTTTCTTGGTATTTCATTACTTTACAGAACTTTTCCTAAAAGCTCAAACATGGTTAAATTTCATATAAATCTTGTTAATGTTCTAGGAATGTTCTTCAAATGGTTTGACATTGGGAATGTTCTCAAATATTTCAGAGAACGTTAAGAAGCAACATTCTTCTGTGGGAATTTCAGTACTTCATTATAACATTTCCTACAGGTTTATTCATGTTTCTATTTAAAGTCATGTTCTCAAATTGTTCCAAGAACATTAAGAAACAAGGTTCTTCTGTGGGAATTTCAGTATTTCAGCATAACGTTTCCTACAGGTCTATTCAAAATTCTATTTAAATTAATGGTTTCAAATTGAAACTAGGCATAAATCACATTATAAGACTCATAGGTCCACATAGCAATGCATGAATACAATGCATGACCAGGAAGATGAAATCAGGTTCTGTTCTATTCTATCCAGCTGTGACCCGGTCCGGATCTGATTTGAAATCTATCCACATCCAGCATGATCAGACAGCTGTCAATAGGAAGTCTCTGCTAGAGGACTAATGAAAAGAGGATGGAGATAAAGACTGACACTATAGTCTGAGAATGGAACAGATGAGGGACTGAGCAGTTGTAGCCTTCAGGGGGTACAAATGAGATAAGTGGACTTAACTTGCTTCTCCACCAGACAGATAGGAATTTATCCAGGAAAACATTGCTTTCTCCTGGCCATGTTAGAGCACTACAACAAAACACAGTCAGTGGAACTGCTCTCACCCAAGGCTGAGACTGACTGCCAGGAGTGTTTCTAGGATTTTTTTAATGGGGTGGCCAAGGAGGGACCAAAAATCAGCACGTTGTATCACTAATAGCATTGAAAATGTAAACTACAATGCATTGTATTGAATAATTGTTTAAATTGTTAATTTCTATCTGCCCTAATTTATTCAAATAAATCCATTCGAAGTGATCCATATTGCTCTATATTCAAGTTCGATACATGTTTGGTGGTAACTCCCCCTCCAAGGACTTGTTTTCCCATCCAATTAATTATTTGAAAGTTGAAGCTGATTTACTGCATTTCTACACAATTTAAAAGCTTTAAAATGCTTTTTGGAGAACAGCCATTATCACCTTGGCTGCTGTAGCTTCATTCATTGACCTCAGTCGATAAGGAACATAGCTATACATAACGTTCTAGAACAAACACTTCCCAGTTAGCACAGGGACGGCGTTCATGGGCGGGCCTTATGGGGCCTGGACAACCCAACCGTAAAAATATTTTTATATTGATCATTTATTTTGACGGAGACAAAGAAAGAAGCATCAATCTCAGATAAATGGCTGTAGTGTTGTGACGCGCAAGGAGAGCGCGAACTTCCTTGATATAAAAAAATACCCAAGTCGCTAATAATAACAACAACAACGTAAGCCTATTGACTCAGTACTGTACGGTGTATACTGTACATACGAATAATGAAACTTGAAGTTTAAACTAATGGTCATAACGAATCATGAAAATAATGTACACTTGACAGAAATATGTTAGTTAATGTAGAGACAAACGATTGTATTTTTTTAAACGAAAATCGTGATTTAGCAAGCTAGCCGACTAGCTAACATTACCCAGATAGCTGGCTAGCTTTATGGGTGTTGTGACATGACTATGAAATTGTAATTCTGGTTGTTTAATGTTTTAGTGACTCCAGCAAACCAGGCTGTCGTCTTGTGAAACAGTGGATGTAAAGAATCTAGCTAAAGCATTTACTGCAAATTGAATGTACACATTTGTAAGCTTGTTTTGCTAATATTTGCCATGCAGATAGATTAAATAACGTAGCTAGCCATGTTCTTGTTTACTGTGCAGTGGAGGATAAAAATACCTGTATGCCTATGGATGTGTAGCTAGCTATCTAGCCATCTATGTATGGACCCAAACGTTTGGTATACATATTAGTTCAGAACCTAGCTATGAACCTCAGCTATCATAGCCAGTTGTATCAATTTAAAAACAATCTGAATGACATTAATGAAGCCTATGGATTGAGTAGAATATACTGTAATAACGTTGTGCCAAGGATGCAAGTCGTATATACATGTAGTTATTACCATGAATGAGATCCTCAAAATTGTAGCCTGTACTTTTAATATATTCACTGATCATGTACTCTACCTTGGCAAATAAAGGTGCAGTTCAGGTATGAAGGTCTTTTAGATTATTTTTCAGTCATATCCAATACCAGGAGTATCAAATTTCTGTCTTTCAATGATGCTGTGTCTGCATGTATGTATTACAATTACACACTTCAACAGTGTTTACTAATCTTGGTCCTTGACCCTATTCCCTCCTCTCTTCTCCAGACCATTTCCGGAGACCTTCTCCCTTACCTCACCTCGCTCATCAACTCATCCCTGACCGCTGGCTACGTCCCTTCTGTCTTCAAGAGAGCGAGAGTTGCACCCCTTCTGAAAAAACCTACACTCGATCCCTCCGATGTCAACAACTACAGACCAGTATCCCTTCTTTCTTTTCTCTCCAAAACTCTTGAACGTGCCGTCCTTGGCCAGCTCTCCCGCTATCTCTCTCAGAATGACCTTCTTGATCCAAATCAGTCAGGTTTCAAGACTAGTCATTCAACTGAGACTGCTCTTCTCTGTATCACGGAGGGCCTCCGCACTGCTAAAGCTAACTCTCTCTCCTCCGCTCTCATCCTTCTAGACCTATCGGCTGCCTTCGATACTGTGAACCATCAGATCCATCAGGAATACCATCAGGAATACCTAGGATAGGATAAAGTAATCCTTCTCACCCCCCTTAAAAGATTTAGATGCACTATTGTAAAGTGGCTGTTCCACTGGATGTCTTAAGGTGAACGCACCAATTTGTAAGTCGCTCTGGATAAGAGCGTCTGCTAAATGACTTAAATGTAAATGTAAATGTCCTGGGTCATCAATGGTTACACATTGTAACTAATAGACTAGAAACAGGATTTAACTAGTTAAAGGCTGATTTGTAATTCATATATACAGAAATATAATTTAAAAAATAAACAGTACACTACACTTCCTATTCCTAAATCTCAATATCTAATGCCCTTCATCTGCATTGATCTGATAAACACATAGTATTTCATCAAATGAGAGACTTAATTTCAACCAGTAGAGAATGTGAAACACTTTATTGAAAGAAGTTCATTATCCAAGTGTTATAAATACATGTATTTATAATATCACAATTATAATAGCAATGCAAATTCAATCTGTACTTCAATGCACATCTGTTGTGCATTATAAAAACAGAGGAAGAAAGGAGGTGGCGAGAGAGGTGTAAAAAGACAGAAACGGAAAGAGAAGAACATAGGAGCAGGGATATGATTCATGAATCAGTGCTACCCAAATATTCTCAGTTCATCACAATTACATACTAGTGTCTCGTCGGCCCGAAGGTTATCTTAAAAGCAGGGTGAGGTGGCGATGATGGGACTGGGGGTTGGCATCCTCTCTCACATCAAAACATAACTGCAGACGAGACACAGATTGAGAGAGAGCCTTGAGTTTTTATTCTAACATTGTTACTCATCATAACAATCAGGTGAAATGCAAAACTGACCTTGGATCATTAACTCTGGGACTACTGCATCTATCTCTTTAATAATACTGTAGTCAATCGTTTTGAAGGAATCTTCAGTTTCAAGGTATCTGTAGGAATATGGAAGACAATGTAATTATTAGACTATTACATCACCAGATCATTGTGGATTACTAAAATATAATATTCCTGATTGATAGATGCATGAGCACACATATGTGCAATAACAGGATCGTATCAAGGATAGCATCACAAATTAATACATAAATATCACTTGAAGCTTGACGATGAGTTGATCATTTGAATCAGCTGTGTAGTGCTATGGCAAAAACAAAAATGGGCACCCCTTTGAGTCCCAGGACCAGGACTGAGAACCACTGCTCTTCACATGTAGACTTTCATAGTTCTTTATCGGAGGACAGACAACCTCACAAGAAACAGACTTCATTATAGTCAAATTACACCCCACTGAATATTATGTTACTATTATCTCCGTCCTCACATCTAGGGACAGGAACTACACAAAATTACCTGCCCTATCCTGAATAGCTTACTCTCTCACTTTGACAGTTGGGGCTGCTATCCTTTCACCCTCCTCTATGGCTGTTAGCTAGCTAACGTTACCTACAAGTGCAGTTGGAGTTTTTTTTTATAGTGATAAATACATCAAGATACATAGCTAGCTAACTGAATTAAATATCACCAGCTACCTATCTACACAGTATGTGAAGTTGGCTAGATAGTGAGCCAGCTCATTTGAGTTAGCCTGCACTGTAGCTAGTTAGCTAATAATACATAGATTTATTTTACATTTTCGAAATGTATTTACTTACTTGAATAGGTTCTCCCTGCAATGTGGACAATTGAAAACAGGGCAGCAAAGTTTGTTTGTCACCGGTGCGTTTTAGAGGATATTACTATTGAACTATGTTCCCATTTACTAACCAGACCTTCATACAAACTTGCTATGCTGTATCCTTGACGCATAATCGAACATGCTGCTATATGCTGCCAGCACGCCCACAAGCGAGTCACAATGGGCGGCCTAAGCGACACGCTGCAATTTACCGCTATATAGTGCACATTCACCGTAAAATGAGTCACGCTAAATGGGCTTTTGAAAGTCGCTTGGGTTGTCATTTCAGGACACTCACTGCCAATGGCTTTTATTTGAAATACTCAAGCATGTGATTTGAACAAAACAAATTATGAAACAGGCAACACATACAGTAGTACCAAGTAGGCATAACATCTGAGGTGGGTTATTAAAAGCGGAGTATACAATACACTTTTGTTGAGCCCTATGAAATTCGTTATAGTTTTTCCCAAATTCCGTTTTCATTTGTCTGAATTCTGTGTTTTACGATTTACGCCAATTTTATTATCAGAAAGTGTGTCTAATAATGTGAATGAAAAAAAAGTCAACTATTGAAAAATATATAACAGTAAATTTGTAATGATGCAACACAACATTGCAGTTTTCCATTTTTATTACCAAATTCCGCCCACGTTGACGTCATGAGGCACACCTGTATAGCAATTGTAAAAACATGACGTAGCCGCTATTGCAGAAGAAGCTCACTGTCGCCCCCTCTAGGTAAAGCGTCTCTTTCTTCTCTCTGTACATTGGCGTGGCCAGCCAACCACAGGACACCACTATGGGAAAATATGAATGGAATACTATTATAAAGGAAGACAGCCAAGATATTTATCTGAGACATGTGGACAACTATTGCAAAAGGGCATAGTGCATTATCATAAGAATTCATGGTTCCTTATGACAGTGTGTATAAAAGCCAAAAAATCCACTGTAATACTATATTATACTAGACAGTATATTGTAAATGAATATATAACCATTACACAGATGGTTCACTGAAAGTGTTATCAGGAACACTGAACTGAAACAAGAAATTTTGATCCACGGGCAAGTGCATGAAAAGTTATATAATTTGAGCATCTGAGCGTATGAGGGAAACTATTAGTTTCTCCTTATCTCTCTGGGCTGTGTGGAATGTTATCATGGTGTGTGTCTGTGGCTCAGGCCGGCCAGGCCACCACTAGGTTCCTGCCATGTAGTCTGGTCCCACTCTCTCACACCATGTGGTCATGGCCTGCCCTGGATATCTCTCTTGTCATCTATTAAAACCCTTTAGAAGACCTTTAACTCTAAACAGGTGGTTGGCTGGGCTGAGGGAGGGAGGGAGTGCAAAACTTCTCTTCTCTTCCTTGAGAATATTTTAGTTAGAAAGAGTGAACAGTTAAATGGAGAAATTGTTATGTATAATTCATAGTTTAAATGTAATTATAATAAGGTAACTGGTTCCACAGCCTGTTTCCTCAACTTTTCATGTATTTATTACCTGAACCCCAAAAAATATCTG
The DNA here is from genome assembly GCF_034236695.1 of Oncorhynchus nerka. Taxonomy (NCBI): domain Eukaryota; kingdom Metazoa; phylum Chordata; class Actinopteri; order Salmoniformes; family Salmonidae; genus Oncorhynchus; species Oncorhynchus nerka. Next base: position 49,547,308 of record NC_088422.1, read on the forward strand.
AAATAAAATAAAAGTGTGCTTAGCTTCGGCTTTGGCAGCGATTACAGCCTCAAGTCTTCTTGGATATGACAATCCCAGGTGAAGACACAATAATTATTGTATAAATGCACAATTTAATTTTAACTTTATTTAACTAGGCAAGTCAGTTAAGAACAAATTCTTATTTTCAATGACAGCCTAGGAACAGTGGGTTAACTGCCTGTTCAGGACATTTGTACCTTGTCAGCTCAGGGGTTTGAACTTGCAACCTTCCGGTTACTAGTCCAACGCTCTAACCACTAGGCTACCCTGCCTTGACACACAATGTAATCATGTGTCAAATATGTACGTTTAAAACATTGTAGGTTAAAAGCACTGTTTCTGTGTGTATAACCAGTTGCACAGCCTTTTTTAGTAAAGATGCACAAATAATAATTTATATTTCAAATGAACATATGAGACAAGTTGAGCAAACACATTTTAAATTGCCTGAAGTTTTGCCTAAGTTCTCTAAATTTTGGTATTCTGGCCCCCGTATTTATGTTTGAGTTCCTTTAGGCTATTGTGTAGTTCCATTGTTGACCACTTGTCCACTGTCCTGTGTTGATGTGTGTTGTTCGTTTAATATGCTAAACCATGTAGAAGAAGAATTGTTTACATTCCAAAATGGTGAAAGTCACACTGTGGAGCTGCAGATGTTATCAAACTCCATCCTTGCTATCATTTTGTAGAAGCATTGTCTGTAGATAGTGAATGGCGCCAGAGGAGATGGCTGTTGTTTTACGGGCACTTAACCAATTGTGCTATTGTGTGTGTTTTTTCTGCGTTATTTGTAAATATTTTGTACAGAATGTTTCTGCCACTGTCTGTTTTGACCAAAAAGGGCTTCTGGATATCAGAACAATGATTACTCACCTCGTACTGGATGAAGATTTTTTTCTTTAACGAGTAGGACGCGAAGGATTTACTTCAGACACTCGACAAGGCCCTCATCCCTATGATTTGCAGAAGAAAGAGACATTGAGGTGCCTTGTAAGGATCCGACGGCGAGTGGGTAATCTGCCTCTACCATTAGTCCTATTAGCCAACGTACAATCATTGGATACGAATATCCTACCAACGGGACATTAAAAACTGTAGTATCTTATGTTTCACAGAGTCATGGCTGAACAACGACATGGATAAAATAGAGCTGTGCACCCGGTAAGACAAGGGGTGGCGGTCTGTGTACATTTGTAAACAACAGCTGGTGCACGAAATCTAATATGAAGGAAGTCTCAATGTTTTGTATCTCATGATAACCTGTGGATCACACTATTTACCAAGAGAGTTCATCTATGTTTTTCGTATCGGTCTATTTACCACCACAAACCGATGCTGGCACTAAGTCTGCACTCAATGAGCTGTATAAGGCCATAAGCAAACAGGGAAACACTCATCCATAGGTGGTGCTCCTAGAGGCTGGGGACTTTAACGCAGGGACACTTAAATCCATTTGACCTAATTTCAACAACAAAAAACCTCTAGACCACCTTTACTCTACACACAGAGATGCGTACAAAGCTGTCCCTTACCCTCCATTTGGAAATCGGACCATAATTCTATCCTCCAGATTCCTGCTTACAAGCTAAAACTAAACCAGGAAGCACCAGTGACTTGGTCAATAAAGAAGTGGTCAGATTATGCAGATGTTAAGCTACAGGACTGTTTTGCTAGCACAGACTGGAATATGTTCTGGGATTCTTCCGATGTCATTGAGGAGTCCACCACATCAGTCACTTGCTTCATCAACAAGTGCGCCGATTACGTTGTACCCACAGTGACAGTACGTACATACCCCAACCAGAAGCCATGGATTACAGGCAACATCCGCACTGAGGTAAAGGGTAGAGCTGCCGCTTTCAAGGAGCGGGACTCTAACCCGGACGCTTATAAGAAATCCCACTATGCCCTCAGACGAACAATCAAACAGGAAAAGCATCAATACAGGACTAAGATTGAATCGTACTTAAACAGCCTCCGACGCCCGTCAGATGTGGCAGGGCTTGCAAACTATTACAGACTACAAAGGGAAGCACAGCTGTGAGCTACCCAGTAACACGAGCCTACCAGACAAGCTAAATTACTTCTATGCTAGCTTTCGAAGCAAGCAACACTGAAGAATTGCATGAGAGAATCAGCTGTTCCGGACGACGACTGTGTGATCACGGTCTCCGTAGCCGATGTGAGTAAGACCTTTAAACAGGCCTACATTCACAAGGCCACAGGGCCAGACGGATTAGGAGTCTTCACTGACATTTCAAACCTGTCCCTGACGGAGTCTGTAATACCAACATGTTTCAAGCAGACCACCATAGTCCCTGTGCCCAAGAACACCATAGTCCCTGTGCCCAAGAACACTAAGGTAACCTGCCTAAATGACTACCGACCCTTAGCAATCACGTCTGTAGCCATGAAGTGCTTTGAAAGGCTGGTCATGGCTCACATCAACACCATTATCCCAGAAACCCTAGACCCACACCAATTTGTATACCGCCCCAACAGATCCACAGATGATGCAATATCTATTACACTCCACACTGCCCTTTTCCACCTGGACAAAGGAACACCTCAGCATTCAACCCCATAGTGCCCTCAAAGCTCATCACTAAGCTACGGACCCGGGACTAAACACCTCACTCTGCAACTGGATCTTGGGACTTCCTGACGGGCCGCACCCAGGTGGTAAGAGCAGGTAACAACACATCTGCATGGCCAGACACAGCTCCAACACCATCATTAAGATTGCCGATGACAACAATGGTAGGCCTGATTACCAACAACGATGAGACAGCCTATAGGGAGGAGGTCAGAGACCTGGCTGTGTGGTGCCAGGATAACAACCTCTCCCTTAAAACCTCTTTGGGGTAGGTGGGACGCTACCGTCCCAACATCCAGTGAAATTGCAGAGCGCGAAATTCAAAATACAAAATTCGTAATATTAAGAATTCATGAAAATACAAGTGGCTTACATCGTTTAAAAGCTTAACTGCTTGTTAATCCAGACACTTTGTCAGATTTCAAAAAGGCTTTATGGCGAAAGCACACCATGCGATTATCTGAGGACAGCGCCCTACGAACAAAAGCATTACATACATTTTCCAACCAAGAAGAGGCAGAAATAGCAATAAAATAAATCACTTACCTTTGAGGATCTTCCTCTGTTTGCAATCCAAAGGGTCCCAGCTACATCACAAATGGTCCTTTTGTTCGATAAAGTCCTTCTTTATATCCCAAAAAAGTCAGTTTAGTTGGCGCGCTTGACTCAGTAATCCACCCGTTCCCCTCGTTCAAAATGCATACAAATGAATCTCAAACGTTACCAATTAATTTCGTCCAAACAAGTCAAACATCCTTTCTAATCAATCCTCAGGTACCCGAATATGTAAATAAACAATACAATTTAAGACGGAGAACAGTATGTTCATTACCGGAGATAAATAACGAAGTTCGCGCTCTCCTCCTTGCGCGTCACAACACTACAGCCAAAATGGGAGCCATTTAGAAAAACAAATTCTAGCTCATTTTTCAAAAAACAAGCCTAAAACTCTTTCTAAAGACTTGACATCTAGTGGAAGCCCTAGAAACTGCAATCTGGGAGGTAATTCCTTTTATATTCCCATTGACAGCCATTATAATCAGTGGTGAGTTCATCAAAAAAAATTCAGGATGGATTCTCCTCGGATTTTTGCCTGCCACATCAGTTCTGTTACTAACAGACATTATTTTAACAGTTTTAGAAATTTTAGAGTGTTTTCTATCCAATACTACCAATTATATGCATATATGCAGCTTCTGGGCCTGAGTAACAGACAGTTTACTTTGGGCACCTCACTCATCCAAATTTCCGAATACCGCCCCCTACCCCGAAGAAGTTAACGTGATCAAGACAAAGGAGATGATTGTGGACTACAAGAAAAGGAGGACTAAGCACGCCCCCATTCTCATCGACGTGCTGCAGTGGAGCAGGTTGAGAGCTTCAAGTTCCTTGCTGTCCACATGACCAACAAACTTTCATGGTCCAAACACGCAAAGACAGTCGTGAAGAGTGCACTACAAAGTCTATTCATCCTCAGGAGACTGAAAAGATTTGGCATGGGTCCTCAGATCCTCAAAATAATCCTACAGCTGCACCATCGAGAGCATCCTGACTGGTTGCATCACTGCCTGGTACAGCAACTTCTCGGCCTCCAAGCGCAAGGCACTACAGAGGGTAGGGCGTATGGCCCCGTACATCACTGGGGCCAAGCTTCCTGCCATCCAGAACTTCTATACCAGGCGGTATCAGAGAAGGCCCTAAAAATTGGCAAAGACTCCAGCCACCCTAGTCATAGGCAAGCAGTACCGGAGCGCCAAGTCTAGGTCCAAAAGGCTTCTTAACAGCTTCTATCCCCAAGCCGTAAGACTCTTGAACAGATACTCAAGTGGCTACCAACAATATTTGCATGAATTAAGCCTAGTATTCAGCTAGCATACAATAAGTAATACTCATTGTTCCTTTCTTTATATATTTCAGTTTTACTCACTTCAGTCACTATTACTGTACCTACGAAGCAGTGGTAATAAATCAACCTTCAACATTACAGTAGCAGTACCAGGTTTATCTATCTGCTATGCTTAAGAAGGGGACTCTTTTGCGAGGGCAGAATATTTGGGCCAACATATTTTTTTGTTTGTTCAGGTAAGACATGGACCGAAAAGTTGAGTAAACAAAAAAAAGACTGTGGAACCAGTTACTTAAATAATAATTAGTTGAAACTACTTTTTTTTACACTGCATGTTACTTTCATTTTGTAATCCTTTTCATAACCATTTGACAATTTTGTTCCTGTCTATGCAATGAAAGAAAACAATTGAAAACAAATGTTATGAAGGTTGGTTTGAATGACACTGCAACACTCATAAAGTTGCTATGATTGGTTTTATAAAAGGTCTTATTAATAACCCCATAAAGTAAGAAGTGTTACTGAATTTGTTTTGGGCAATTGAGAAAGAGCTTTGGATAACTGAGATGCACTGTTAGATTCAATGCAGAGAGAGGCCCATGGACTCACAGCCAGCTCCGAATGAGAATATCTCCTCAGTGCCGGGGTTGTCAGGGGAGACGACCTCTCCCAGGCTGGTCAGCAGGTCATCTGAAAGGTCAGACTTAATCTGTCCCAGCAGCCTCTGGGTGAGGTTGGTGTAGTCTGGGGGAGCAGCACGGTAAGGGCCATGGTGGCACCTCTCGCCCCTGCACCTCTACCTCCACCCCTGAAGAGAACATGAAGGTCATGTTCTGCGGTGTCGGAGAGTACAGAAAACACCTAGAGGGAAGACAAACAGAGAAGCATATTCAGAGGGAGAGGCTGAATCCTAAATTGAGATACATGGACATAAGATAACTCCATGTAGGAGATGTGTGCAGAAGTTTTAGGTTGTTTGCTCATTCCTCAAGTAAGGATTTGTCTCTAAATTAACTTGATATCAGTTTGTTGATCATTAAAAATATAATTTAAGAAATCATAAAAAAGAAATCTACACAAACAAGACTATAGCGATGCCTGATTTTCTCTCTCTCACCATGTAGGTCCATTCATCACTGTTCTGTGAAGGAGGGGATTTGCTGGTTCCTAAACACCTCCAGATGATCCTGCTGCTCTGCCTGGTGCACCTCTTTGACAGAGGTATTCTCTCTTATAGTCACAGCCGATGGACTATTAGCCTTGGCTAAGGTACCTTGAGGAATTCATAAATAGCATAACATAACGTAACATACCATAATATGCATGGGGGAAACAATGTTTGGGAAACACTGAGCTAAGGGACCAAGAGATTCATATGAATAGCATATTTGCAGAAAAATATTGGCTAAGATACCACATGTTTGAATGCTAAATTGCCTTTAATGTAGGCCTAAAGTGCAGACACACTTTAACATAACCTACTGTAAGGGATTGCATTTCATACGCATAGCATAACCTCAAATATACTGTACATAAGATATGTAATATTAACTTGACAGCTCTCCGCAACATCAGCCCCAATCCAGATGTTCTACTGATCTGTCAAAAATAATGAGCTGAACATCACTGGCATCTGGCCATCTTCAATGATTTGGCTTTGGATTGGCTTTAAAAAAGTATTGGGTTTGTAGGTTCTCCTAACCAACGTAGCTTCATAGCAGCTGTGCAAGACTCAGATTGACCCCCAGAGAGATTAGCTGAGAGCAAATAAGATGTTTTTTTTTTTTTACATTGCCAAAATGTTTTCACTCCCAGAAGTATCTCAAGATCCAGACTGCTTCACTCTGTTGTTGTGTAAAAGAGAATACATGGAGTGTGTGCATGTGTGTCTGTGTGAGAAACTGAAGTGGGATGACACCTCTCTGGGAAGAAGAGCTAGCTAGCGCTCTGTTAAATAAAATGTATTAAAACTTGTTTAGAAGTAAAAAGGTGTAATTACCATTAAAGCAGGTCTGAATGCATTCATTATCTTTACAACACAATCAAACCACCAAACTATTAAATCAAATCAAAGTTTATTTGTCACGTGCACCGATTACAACTGGTGTAGACCTTACAGTGAAGTACTTACTTACAGGCTCTAACCAATAGTGCGGAGAAAAAAAAGTGTGTGTGTGTGTGTGTGTGTGTGTGTGTGTAGCAAGGCTATATACAGACACCGGTTAGTCAGGCTTATTGAGGTAGTATGTACATGTGGGTATGGTTAAAGTGACAATGCATATATGATGAACAGAGAGTAGCAGTAGCGTAAAAAGAGGGGTTGGCGGGTGGTGGGACACAATGCAGATAATCCGGATAACCATTTGGTTACCTGTTCAGGAGTCTTATGGCTTGGGGGTAAAAACTGTTGAGAAGCCTTTTTTTTTGTCCTAGACTTGGCACTCCGGTACCGCTTGCCATGCGGTAGTAGAGAGAACAGTCTATGACTGGGGTGGCTGGGGTCTTTGACAATTTTCAGGGCCTTCCTCTGACGCCGCCTGGTGTAGAGGTCCTGGATGGCAGGCAGCTTTGCCCCAGTGATGTACTGAGCCGTACGCACTACCCTACTGAAGTGCCTTGCGGCCGGAGGCCGAGCATTTGCTGTACCAGGCAGTGATTAATTACAGAATTATTTATCTTTTGAGATGAGCCTGAATCCCTGAGCACCTTAAACAAAGACTGTGATAAATATAGAAAGGCTGAAACAGAGACAAAGAGAAACAGAGGCAGAGAGGCTGAGACAGAGAGGTAGCCAGTCTAGCCACCCTAGGGATGAGAGGGTGCATAGACACTACCAGCCCTCCCACAGCAGAGGGAAAACTCACTGTTCTCTAGTTTCACCTGCTCTGTCCAGCCCTGAATTCTCAGCCCTCTGCCTGGGGAGTCAACCCGGCAGTATTCTCCTTTCCCATTGAAAGTGTACTACACGCCGTCAAACGTTATAAAATGGGGGTCCCCCAGGACTGCACCTAGGAGAGCGGAGAGTAAATAGAATTATAATTCTTACAGGGAGAAATAGCAGTTTGGCACTGGCACTTGTTTTGCATTGAAGAGATTACATTTACATTTAAGTCATTTAGCAGACGCTCTTATCCAGAGCGACTTACAAAGCAACACATTATTCAATATGACACCTGTGGCACATAAAAACTGAGAAGAGATGCACAGAGAGACCAGACTAAAAACGGCTTCCCTTATTAACACAACTAAATGATATATGCATGGCCCCGTAACAACCTATACAGTATTCTATTCTTCTTATTTTATTAAACTTTATTGAAGTCTCATTGAGATACAAATCTACTTTTCAAGAGAGACCTATCTATTATTTTAAGGTGCCACCAATTGCAAACGGTCAGTATCTGGATAATATGTGTCTTCTATTAGATAAAGTTGCTGATGCTAACAGAGAAATACATTTTCTTGGCGATCTGCACACTGACTGGTTATCATCTAGTTGTCCTTTCAAGAGGAAGCTTCTTACTGTGCTTAATGCCTGTAACATGACCCAGGTTATCACTCAACCAGTGTGTTGGATCTGTGAAATTCACTTACTTGTAATGATTGTATCTTCACCAATGCTGCAGAGCTTTGCTCCAAAGCAATATCAGTTCACATTGGCTGTAGAGACCATAACATTGTTGCAATAACAAGGAAAGCCAAAGTACCAAAGGCGGGGCCTAAAGTTATTTATAAGAGATCATAAAAAAAAAGGTTTCTCAGGACTCTTTTGTTGAAGATGTAAAACATTTATGTTGGTCAGATGTATATGAGGAGAATCTAGATACAACACTTGAAGTATTTGTAAAATTATTCTTCCCAATTGTTAACAAACATGCACTTGTTAAGAAACTAACTGTGAGAACTGTTCGAGCCCCCTGCATCGATGATGAACTGAAAAATTCAAAGAAATTATGCAAAGAAATGTTGAAAACAACTCAGGCTGCTCAGCTTATTGGTTGACATACTGTCAATTGAGAAATGTTGACTAAACTTAACAAAAACAATAAATTACACTATATATACAAAAGTATGTGGACACCCCTTCAAATTAGTGGATTCTGCCTTTTCAGCCACACCCATTGCTGACAAGTGAATAACATCGAGCACATAGCTATGCAAACTCCAAAGACAAACATTGGCAGTAGAATGGCCTTACTGAAGAGCTCAGTGACATACAATGTGACACCGTCATAGGATGCCACCTTTCCAACAAGTATGTTTGTCAAATTTCTGCCCTGCTAGAGCTGCCACGGTCAACTGTTAGTGCTGTTATTGTGAAGTGGAAACATCTAGGTGCAACAACAGCTCAGTCGCAACGTGGTAGGCTACACAAGCTCACAGAACGGGACCAGAGTGCTGAAGTGCACAGTGCGTAACAATCGTCTGTCCTCGGTTGCAACACTTACTACCGGGAGCTTCGTCGGAAGCTTCTTGAAATGGGTTTCCATGGCCGAGCAGCCGCACAAAAGCCTAAGATCACCATGCGCCAAGCGTCAGCTGGAAAAAATATGGCATAAAAGCTATGGGAAAACTTTGGAGCACCTTAAATTATAAATTAATATGGGCAGAAAACCCAATTCATGTTTGTGTTTGAACAAATAAAATGCTATTTTTTTTAAAGAGCAAGTTAACTACAACTTGTACTGCACTGATGACTGGTGATTGGCTAAAAGAAATTGATAATAAGATGATAGTTTAAGCTGTATTGTTAAATTTCAGTGCAGACTTTCATGTTATTGATCATCATTTGTTTTTGAAAAAATGTACTTATTGGTTTTAAATCACATGGTTGGAGAGTTACTTTATCAAATTGAACTCGGGGTGGGTAATCTTCAATGGAAGCTTCTCCAACATCAGATATGTACTGTTAGAATTTTTAAAGGGATAGTTCACTAAAGTAAAACATTTAACATGTATTCATTGATTTATAAATGCAAACAATGGGACCACTCCACACTGCCCTGACATCACTGGCAGGGGTGGACTTAGTGATTTGGAGGCCCCAGGCAGAGGACAGTCTGAGGCCACAGCCCATGTCTATTTAACACAATCATGGCTACTGAATGAAGAGCTGTTCATAGTTAATCATGTAACAATCAACTCATTAGTTACCTGGGGCACCATGGGAAGAGTTTGTTTAATAAGTTACCGTTTCCCGAATTAACTCAAGAATAAATCAGAATGTCAATATTATAGCAGTCAATCATTTTCTCATATCAGTCTCATTCTGAACATTGCATAATCCTTTAAATCTTTTAACTTCTTGACGCTACCCATCCCTTTAGCAGGATAATTGTCATCAACAACCGCTGAATAGCATAGCGCCACATTCACATAACATTACTAAAAATATTTATATTCATGAAATCACAAGTGCAATATTGCAAAACACAGCTTAGCCTTTTGTTAATCCACCTGTCATCTCAGATTTTGAAAATATGTTTTACAGTGAAAGCAATCCAAGCGTTTGTGTAAGTTTATCGATCGCCCAACAAAACATTAAGTACACTTAGCATCAAGTAGCTCGGTCACGAAAATCAGAAAAGCAATCAAATTAATAGTTTACCTTTAATGATCTTCAGATGTTTTCACTCACGAGACTCCCAGTTACACATTAAATGTTCCTTTTATTCCATAAAGATTATTTTTATATCCAAAATACCGTCGTTTGTTTGGCGCGTTATGTTCAGAAATCCACAGGAAAGAGCACTCACGACAATGCAGACGAAAATTCCAAATAATATCCGTAATGTCCACAGAAACATGTCAAATGTTTTTTTATATAATCAATCCTCAGGTTGTTTTAAAAAAATATAATTGATAATATATCAACCGCAAATGTCTTTATCAGTAGACGAGGGAAAGGCAATGGCGGTCTGAACTCTGTTGCGCGAGCAAAACTCATGTGACCACCTGACGCAATGTTATCTTTCTGGCTCATTTTTCAAAATAAAAGCCTGAAACTACATCTGAAGACTGTTGACACCTTGAGGAAGCGATAGGAAAAGGAATCTGGTTGATATCCCTTTAAATGGAGCAAAGGGAGGCTATGGAACATGGAGTTTTCAAAATAGAAGCCAATTCCTGGTTTGATTTTTCTCAGGGTTTCGCCTGCAATATCAGTTCTGTTATACTCACAGACAATATTTGGACAGTTTTGGAAACTTTAGACTGTTTTCTATCATAATATGCATATTCTAGCATCTAGTCCTGAGAAATAGGCCGTTTACTTTGGGAACGTTATTTTTCCAAACATAAAAATAGTGCCCCCTAGCTTCAAGAGGTTAAATCTGCACAAACCCAGGTCTCACTATTCATTCCGTACCATACAAATTGGGTTGATTATTTATAACATCAGATACACACAGTCTAGGTTATTGATTAGAACTTAATAAAATGACAATAGGTCCCTAGCGGACCAACACAATATGACACGTGTTACACAAGATGGAGATTTAAAGAGAGAGAGTGAGAGCAAGAGAGATAAGCAACACTTGGATACATTTGTAAACTATGCTTAGTTTAGCCCTAACACCTTGGGCTAACATTAGCTATGCAGCTGTAATTACATTTTTTTTTAAATACACTGAATTATTATTATTATCAAATTATTAAACATTCCCTCTTGACCTGGCCTATTTGAATTGGTCCTTGTGTGCAACTTGGTGCATCATCTAGGGGAACAACAATCACACTGCTACACTAGCTTAGATTTTGAAAGTATGATGTTGACATGAGTCCAATCAAAGTTACTGTAGCTATAACTTGATTTGACGTAATTGTATCTATGGCCAATGACCTTGAGCCTTCTTGGATGGAAACTTCTAATGTAACTCTATGGCAGCACTCAAGGGGCTTCAATTTTCAAGCTCTACCTGTGAAGTAGTGTCCCTATGAGTGACAGAACACGGAGCCAAAGTAGAGAACATTACCAGCCCCGATGCTCTGTATTTCCCACTGGCTGCCCCACCACCACAGAAAGCACTGAGCTAGGCTGAAACACCTGCATTTTTTGGAGCTGCCTTACTCGAGCAAGAAAAAAAGAGACTAAGTTCGTATGCGGCTTTATTATTTATATTATGATTATTTTTTAAATTACATTGTTTGCAAACTGCTCTGCCCCACCTGCACTGAATGACGGGTCACCACTGGTCATATGTGACGCAGCTCACTTGCCAGCAACACAATCTCACACTCAATTTGTGCAAATATGTACAAAAGTTTTTCAGCAGATTTAGTTTGTTTTTGTGTTGATTAATTTATGTGAAAATCATCAAGTATTAGGCGAAAACAAGCATAGAAGACAGTATTGGCATTAATAAATAAAAAAACAACGTAAGGCTACTGGTTATATTATAATTATTTCAGTGACAATATGGTTGATTAACAATATTGGGTTGTTAACACATTTGTTTTTTCATATAAATAAATGTGGGACAAACAAAAAACGGCAGTGTAGAAAACCATTGCCCATCATGCATAGCTAAAATAACTTTTTTAAATTCGGAAGTTTCCCCCCCATTTATTTTCCTATGAATGAAGTCACACAAAAACGCACGAAATCTGCTGAAATACCTTTTGTACATATTTGCACGAATTGAGTTTGAGATTGTGTTGCAATCAGCCGTTGTCCCAGCAATTTGCGACCTATAGGCAATTTCAATTGGCAAACAATGTAAGAAATATGTTAAATTACCAGAGATTCTCATGTGGCCCGTTATATGACTAACTGTATTAGTGGGCTATAGTATGCTAGATGTAGTTTGAAGAGACTTGCACTTTCTCTTAGAGCTATTTTTGTAGCCTACCTTTTAGGAGTGGGAAGAGATCAATATATTTTACCTATATTTAACTAGGCAAGTCAATTAAGAACAAATTCTTATTTTCAATGACAGCCTAAGACGGCCTAGGAACAACCTTGTTCAGGGGCAGAACGACAGATTTTTACCTTGGCAGCTCGGGGATTCGATTTTGCAACCTTTCGGTTACAAGTCCAACGCTCTAACCACTAGACTGCCTGCCACCCCAAATATAGGTGATCAATGTTTATTTATAGGCAATGTAGTAGCCTAAACTATAATCATATTTAGGAAGTACATTTCCTTGGAATGATAACTTCCCGGTGCTTCTCGGCTCATGCAGACGCGCATCTGATATCGCAGTTAAGGCTACTGAATTTGAAGCAGCAAGAATGATGACCGTGACATTTGCTACGTTTTGCATATAGGATATAGCCTACATTTCAGGAGAACGATTTACAGGCAGAGACAAATAAATGGGTAATCCATATTTAGGGTATTGAAAATGAAAAGGCGCATAGGCGAGTTATGCCTTTTCAAAAATGATCAAAAAGATGTTTTGCACCTCGACTCACGTTGGTTGAGCGCCCTTCACTTCATTCCATTATCAAATATGTATTTACAGACACTGTAGTAAATTACAGTCTAACCATGTTTAAATTAATTTCATGTTTAATTGAACTGCCACGTGATTCTCCAAACATGTAGACAGTCTACTATTTTTCAATGCGACCACACATAGACGCGCTTAAACTCGTACACCAAACTAGTGTGAACAATGCGAAAAATGTGCTTTTAATAGAATAGGTAGGCTAACGCATACAAAGGAGAAAGACGACCGTTTCCAAATAATCTGTGGGACAACAACAATATTTGAATCCCAAAAATCGTCTGTTTGACAGCGCGCCGCAATGAAAAATGCCGATCACGCCCCATTGATCTTTGTCTGCGACCCACAGGAATCCAGCCCTCTCTAGTAGGTAGCGCGGTCCAAGATGCCATAGAGAACAAATTGTGGCGTAACTGAACTGCGGAATGTTTCCACACATGCGCATTTACACGTTGTCTGTGAGCTAGCAGGCTAGCAACTGGTTATCAATATATTTTGAAATACGTTATTGGAGCAGTTTTTCTTTTATTGTTTGATAGGGAAATGGGAATTCGTTATGATCTGTCACTAAGACGAATCGTGTCTATGTACGCCATGGATGTATCGTGTCTGATGTCGACCAGAATGCTAACTACAGTTTACTAGCCGCTAGTTAGTTCTCATTTCATTCATTGACGTCATTTCAAGGAAAGCGTCCATGATTATTTTATGTGGCTAACCAGCTCGCTTACAAAAATGTATATTTTGTTCACGATTATTACTTCATTAGTTTGCTATTTGATTTTGAGATGGATGAAAATGAGGAGGTATTGCACGGACTTGAAAAGACTGGATGGGAAAACAGTTGTCATTACTGGTAAGGCAGATAACTAGCTAGCTAGATAGCAAATTGGCTAGCTAGTAGCCGCGCCTGCGCGGAAATGGACTCGTTTTTAGCTATGTAGACGTAGCGCCAATCGCGCATAGCGTAGCGACAATCATAGTAGTACGTCTGTTAGCTCAGAGGTTTTCAAGCTTTTCTTGCCCAGGGACCGCCACCCAGTCGAACCGGCGACCCCCCTTAGCAAAACAATTGAAATCATGTCTTCTCATCAGGTAAATGATGATGGCTATTAGAAGTAAAACATTTTACAATTAATAGATTTGGTACAGTTTCGTTAATGTGACCACATTGGAGGACAGTTTATAATAATGGCTGGAACGGAGCTAATGGAATGTCATCCATGTGTTTCCTATACTTGCTACCGTTCCAAATATTCTGCTCCAGCCATTACCACGAGCTTGTGTGCTATCTAGTGTAAACCCTCTCAGAGGGAGGATTAATGTATTTATTTAAAGTCACTGAGTGCTGTTAACAACCTTACCCTCCTTATTCAGATGTTTAATTGATGATATCCTCTTATTTCACATTAATATATTTTTTAGACTGTTTGTAGCCTATTTCACATCATTTGCTGTACATTAGAGCTACATCATTGGACATTGTGGCTTTGTAATAATAATCATCCATTGTCTCCCTCCCTCCCTACCTGTCTCTTTTAGGTGGCAATGCTGGCATCGGCAAAGAGACGGCGGTTGCCATGGCGATGCGAGGTGCCCGTGTCATCATAGCTTGCCGTGACGTGGACAAGGCTGAGAAGGCGGTGAGGGAGATCAAGATCAGGGGTCACAACGTTAACGTCCATCACATGGAGTTGGATTTGGCCAACATGCGCTCCATACAAGACTTCTGTAAGACCTTCCTTCAGAGAGAGAAGAGGTTGGACATCCTCATCAACAACGCAGGTGAGAGAGAGGAGTCTGTGGCACCCTCATAAAGAAGCCCTTAGACCACAGGTGTCAAACTCATTCCACGAAGTGCTGAGTGACTGCGGGTTTTCGCTCCTCCCTTGTACTTAATTGATGAATTAGTTCACTAATTAGTAAGGATTTCCCCTCACCTGGTTGTCTAGGTTTTAATTGAAGGAAAAACCAAACTGCAGACACTAGGCCCTCCATGGAATGAGTTTGACACACCTGCCTTAGACTCTTTGGCATTCAGAGCAGAGGTAGTAAACTCAAACATTAGCAATCTCGCTAGCTAACCTCGCCCCTCCACTTACAGCCATGCCCAGCGTGCTGGACTGGACGGAGGACAACTTCAGCATGTGTTTCGGTGTGAACCACCTCGGCCACTTCCTGTTGACCAACCTACTGTTGGGCCGCCTGAAGGATTCGGCCCCCAGCCGCGTGGTCACGCTCACCTGCTCCAACTACAAGTACCAGAAGTTAGACTTCCAGGACCTCAACTATAACCTGCTGCCCTTCTTCACCTACTGCCGTAGCAAGCTGGCCAACATCTACTTCAGCCAGGAGCTGGGTAGAATGATGGAGGGCAAAGGAGTGACGACATACGCTGTGCACCCTGGTGAGGCTTGAAGCACTACTGTAAACATAGATAAAATTTGTCACAATGATAGATTATGACTATATAAAATAATCTAATGACCAAGAAGACAGAGAGGAATGGGGTGACCACCTACGCTGTGCACCCTGGTGAGGCTTGATGCACTAGTGTCTATATCAGTGTTTCCAATGTATTAATTTAGCTGTGGTCCTGCGCCATGGCAAAATCATTGCTGCCGCTGCAAAAACATACTTTCAATACAGTTTTGTTATGCACATTCACTTTTCCTCTGTACAGACAGTGCATTCGAAAAGTATTCAGACCCCTTGACTTTTTCCACATTTTGTTACGTTACAGCCTCTACCTAAAATTGATTAAATACAAAATGTTCTTCATCAATCTACACACAATACCCCATAATGGCAATGTAAATGTTTGCAAATGTATTAAAAATAAACAACAGAATAACTTATTTACATAAGTATTCAGACTCTTTGCTATGAGACTCGAAATTGGGCTTAGGTGCATCGTGTTTCCTTAGATCATTCTTGAGATGTTTCTACAACTTGATTGGAGTCCACCTGTTCAATTGATTGGACATGTTTTGGAAAGGAACACACCTGTCTATATAAGGTCCCACAGTTGACAGTGCATGTCAGAGCAAAAACCAAGCCATGAGGTCAAAGGAATTGTCCGTACTACTCCAAGATCAGGCACAGATCTGGGGAAGGATACCAAAAACTTTCTGCAGCATTGAAGGCCCCCAAGAACACAGTGGCCTCCATCGTTCTTAAATGGAAGAAGTTGGAAACCACCAATACTCTTCCTAGAGCTGGCCGCCCGGCAAACGCCCGGCAAAACTGAGCAATCGGGGGAGAAGGGCCTTGGTCAGGGAGGTGACCAAGAACCCGATGGTTACTCTGACAGCTTCAGAGTTCCTCTGTGGAAATTAGAGAGCATTCCAGAAGGACAGCCATCTCTGCAGCACTTCAAAAATCAGGCCGTTATGGTAGAGGGGCCAGGCGGAAGACACTCCTCAGTAAAAGGCACGACATCCCGCTTGGAGTTTGCCAAAAGGTACCTAAAGGACTCTCAGACCATTAGAAACAAGATTCTTTGGTTTGAACTCTTTGGCCTGAATGCCAAGTGTCAACGTCTGGAGGAAACCTGGCACCATCCCTATGGTGAAGCATGGTGGTGGCAGCATCATGCTGTGGGGATGTTTTTCAGCGGCAGGGACTGGGAGACTAGTCAGGATCGAGGGAAAGATGAACAAAGCAAGTAGAGAGAGATCTTTGATTTAAAAAAAAAAAAATCCTGCTCCAGAGTGCTCAGGACCTCAGACTGGGCCGAAGGTTCACCTTCTAACAGGACAACGACCCTAAGGACACATCCAAGATAACGCAGGAGTGGCTTCGGGACAAGTCTCTGAATGTCCTTGAATGGCCCAGCCAGAGTCCGGACTTGAACCTGATCGAACATCTCTGGAGTGACCTGAAAATAGTTGTGCAGCAACACTCCTCATCCAACCTGACAGAGCTTGAGAGAAACTGCTGAGAAGAATGGGTGAAACTCTCCAAATACAGGTGTGCCAAGCCTGTAGTGTCATACCCAAGAAGACTTAAAGCTGTAATCGCTGAAAGTACTGAGTAAAGGGTCTGAATACTTATTTAAATTTGATATTTCTGTTTTTTTTTTAAACAGTTTTTGCTTTGTAATTATGGGGTATTGTGTGTAGATTGGTGAGGAGAGAAAACAATTTCATCCATTCTAGAATAAAGCTGTAACGTAGCAAAATATGGAAAAAGTCTAGGTGTCTGAATACTTTCCAAATGCACTGTAGATCATCTGTCCTGGTATAACATCGTTCTGCAGGTTATATAGTCCGGGTACAACACCGTTCTCGATACTGCTCTCTAGTCACTGGAGAGACAGGCTGAGCGTGCCAGTCACTGTTACGTATTAGGAACTTTGTCATTCCTCATCCTCACCCCTCAATTAGTAAAGTCTCAGCCTTTTGGGGCGGCAGGTAGCCTAGTGGTTAGAGCGTTGGACTAGTAACCGAAAGGTTGCAAGATCGAATCCCCGAGCTGACAAGGTAAAAATATGTTGTTCTGCCACTATTCCCCCACTATTCCTAGGCCGTCATTTAAAATAAGAGTTTGTTCTTAAATGACTTGCCTAATTAAAGGTAAAACATTTTTTTTAACCTGCCTGCACTAGTCAACCCTCTCCCCTCTCCCCTAGTCAGCTAACCTTTTAGAGAAAATGTTTCTGTTTTAAAGCTAATTTCCTGCAATTCTACACATTTTGCATGGGAGAAAAATGTGCAGTTTTAATAGCTAATTTAGTGTAATTCTAAACATTTTTCCCCCATTGCTTATGACATGTGCATATGCTATCTGGTGAGGGGGCCCAAGCTTTAGGGGGTAGTCTCAGCTTTCTGTAAGTATACATATTTCTCAACTCTTCATTTTGAGGAAATACCACCACTTTACAAACAGAGTAACCTATGTAATTTAGTTGATGCGCTGGCAGAACGGAACAGAGCACGCCATTTGCGTTGAAGTAGCTTATAGGCCTACCCATGGAAAGTTTTTGTAGGACAATCGTTTTACTGCAAAATTATAAATTACTATGAGCGATAATATCATATTTACTGGATAACCCCCATTTTGGGGCACAGAATCAGTGTGTGTGAATTATTTTATACATCACACTTACATGTCCCTCCGTTTTCCAGGCTATGTTCAGAGCAGTTGGACAGGTCACTACTCCATCCTGTTCCGTATGCTGGTGCAGGTGATCATGTTCATGTTTTTCGTGCCGTGTGAGATGGGCGCTCAGACCGTGGTCTACTGCGCCGTGTCGGACGAGGCTGCCAAGCACAGTGGGGGATACTTCACCGACTGCCAGCCCGCCACGCTGAGACCTTTCGCCAGAGACGCCGGTGTGGCCAAAAAACTGTGGGAGGCCAGCGAGAGGCTGGTCAAACTGGCCTGAGAAAGGATGAAGGCTTCGTAAGGCTTGTAGATGTTTTTAGCCTGGAATACTCACTGAATATCACTCTGTTTTACTATTGTTTTTTAAAAACACAAACAATGGTTAAGGGGTATGATATTCCGTTTTGGATTTCCAGTCCAGGAGTGTTTTCCAGGTTTGTTGAAATATTAATGACTCAAATAACAAAAATACATTCCCTCACACTGTTGTCTTGCAATGTTTCACTGTTATGATGAATACAAGTTACTGACTGTTAATGTGTTGATCAAAGCATTAAGAAGGTCAGTAGACCAACATGTTAACGATCAAATTATACTATGAAGCTTTGCAAGAGAGAAATGTGTGGGGAAATGATTTGGGTCAAACTAGCCTGAAGTTACTTTTATTGTTTTTGTTATTGTTTTTTATAACCATTGAATTGTCTTCAGGGGACCTTATTGTGAAATATGTCTGTGTTTCTTTTTTATGAATGGGGAAAGCATTGTTTAACATTTTTATGGTTAGCCTTTTTATTGCTGTCCTGAAACACTTGAATGGTGATGTGAAACATGGCTGCTTTTTCTTCTGTTGCAATAAAACCTGTGGCAATAACATCCTGTCTGATGTCTTGTTATTAGTCAAAGGATACTTTGTATGTTTTTTTTCAATTAGAGTGTAGAGAACGTGGTGTTTAGTAGAGCACATTTCAGAACACTTGGTAGGAGAAGCATGCAGCTGGTATCCTCAGAGAAACAGATCGGTGGGAATTTGAGGTGCTTCACCAGTTCCTGAAAGAGGAAGATGAGGCCAGACTGGCTGCACTGAGGGTGAAGGAGGCGGGAAAGATGATCGCCAGAGAGATACAGAAATGATCTCAAAACCACTGCACTGGAGCAGAAACTCTCCAAAAAAAGAAGCTAATTTCTCAGACTAAGAACACACCCAGACAAGCTACAATGCACACTGCCGAATCCACAGCTGGTCTTAGGAGTGGTGATAGCTGTGGCCAAACACATTTACATTTTACATTTAAGTCATTTAGCAGACGCTCTTATCCAGAGCGACTTACAAATTGGTGCGTTCACCTTAAGACATCCAGTGGAACAGCCACTTTACAATAGTGCATCTAAATATTTTAAGGGGGGTGAGAAGGATTACTTTATCCTATCCTAGGTATTCCTGAAAGAGGTGGGGTTTCAGGTGTCTCCGGAAGGTGGTGATTGACTCCGCTGTCCTGGCGTCGTGAGGGAGTTTGTTCCACCATTGGGGGGCCAGAGCAGCGAACAGTTTTGACTGGGCTGCGCGGGAACTGTACTTCCTCAGTGGTAGGGAGGCGAGCAGGCCAGAGGTGGATGAACGCAGTGCCCTTGTTTGGGTGTAGGGCCTGATCAGAGCCTGGAGGTACTGAGGTGCCGTTCCCCTCACAGCTCCGTAGGCAAGCACCATGGTCTTGTAGCGGATGCGAGCTTCAACTGGAAGCCAGTGGAGAGAGCGGAGGAGCGGGGTGACGTGAGAGAACTTGGGAAGGTTGAACACCAGATGGGCTGCGGCGTTCTGGATGAGTTGTAGGGGTTTAATGGCACAGGCAGGGAGCCCAGCCAACAGCGAGTTGCAGTAATCCAGACGGGAGATGACAAGTGCCTGGATTAGGACCTGCGCTGCTTCCTGTGTGAGGCAGGGTCGTACTCTGTGGATGTTGTAGAGCATGAACCTACAAGAACGGGCCACCGCCTTGATGTTAGTTGAGAACGACAGGGTGTTGTCCAGGATCACGCCAAGGTTCTTAGCGCTCTGGGAGGAGGACACAATGGAGTTGTCAACCGTGATGGCGAGATCATGGAACGGGCAGTCCTTCCCCGGGAGGAAGAGCAGCTCCGTCTTGCCGAGGTTCAGCTTGAGGTGGTGATCCGTCATCCACACTGATATGTCTGCCAGACATGCAGAGATGCGATTCGCCACCTGGTCATCAGAAGGGGGAAAGGAGAAGATTAATTGTGTGTCGTCTGCATAGCAATGATAGGAGAGACCATGTGAGGTTATGACAGAGCCAAGTGACTTGGTGTATAGCGAGAATAGGAGAGGGCCTAGAACAGAGCCCTGGGGGACGCCAGTGGTGAGAGCGCGTGGTGAGGAGACAGATTCTCGCCACGCCACCTGGTAGGAGCGACCTGTCAGGTAGGACGCAATCCAAGCGTGGGCCGCGCCGGAGATGCCCAACTCGGAGAGGGTGGAGAGGAGGATCTGATGGTTCACAGTATCGAAGGCAGCCGATAGGTCTAGAAGGATGAGACCTAACACCTGGGTAACCTGCAGTTCGGAGTCTGGGAGAAGATGCAAGGGATAGTTCCAATACACTCCTCTGATTCTGGACCCCAACACTGCTGAATGTAGGCTATATCTGTCTGATGGTCTGACCAGGGTGAGAAATTTAGGCAAAAGGCAGAATTTCCCTGACAACCCATAGAGGAACTGGGCTCTGAGGGGTTCAGCTCAGGAAAGCACAGCTGGGAGGTGGGGGACCACCCTGGCGGGGTGATGTATGTAGCCAGAGAGACAGTCAACAGGAAGACGGAGTTATATGTCGGCCTAAAGTATGGAGTCTGGGCTTTACGGCTGAAGAGCTGTGAGTATTGGGCAGGTGGTAAGACTCCTCCTCTAAGGAGACCCCAGAGGATCAGTGTTCAGCTGAACTATGACAGCGGGGAGGTGTCCTACAAACCCAAAGCCATGAGCCACATTTACACATCAAGACGCGTTTACTGATAAACGGTACCCATACTTCTCCATAGGAAAGCCCGGTGATACTATCTACCCTGATGTACAGATCTAACAATCAGAGGTGTCTCTGACAGCGATGTAGTCCCGATGAGGTGTGTGTGTGAAAAATATTCATGTTTTGGTTTGTAATGAATATGTTTTTCTGTTTTGGTAATACACACTAAGAACTGTTTATTTATGCGTAGTGAATCACAGAGTAATGCTTTTAGGGTTGGGTTGCGTTTCCGTCATCGACACGCAACTGTTCTGGCTCATAATGACGGCCGGAATAGATCAAAAGGAATGGCATCAAACGCCTGGCTACCATGTGCTGGATTTATTTCATACCATTCCACTGGTTCCGCTCCAGTCATTACCACGAGCCCGTTCTCCCCAATTAAAGGTGGCACCAACTTTCTCTGGTTTGTTATGAAGACTCATCATGAAAGGAATAGATGAGCTTTGTACGACAAGTCACCGGATTTCTACACACAACTAATTTGACTGAATAGGGCCTGGAGGACTAAAGCCAAGGGCATAATGTCTGTGATCAGTTCAAGTTTAACTCTCGGAGAGTAATATGACAGAGTGTGTGTTTACAGAGAGATGATGACATACGGAGGATCTGAGATTGTATTTGTGAATCATTTCTCCAGAGGTCTGTTCTGTGCCTACTGTACGATTTTTATCTCATTAGTTCTTGTTATTTCAAAAATAATTGTTGACTTTTAAATATTGAATGAATAATATATGGGTAGCCTTATGCTTTATCTGTATATGCTTTACTAATCAATATCAAGTATGATATTCTGATTTGAATAATGTCAGATATTATTTAACATGAATCATCATCCTGTTACATCAACATATGTATGAATCTAAAGTATAAACTGTTAGCCGGGTTACACTTGTGACATATATTTATATTAAATGTCAACATTATATTATTGTAATATTCTTTGCTAATCTCTGTATCGGATTAACCATTGAAAAACTTCAAACAGATTTCTCCTCTCATCAATAAAAAGCAAAGGAGGATGTCTGATCATTAAGATGATCATTAACTTATTTTTATTGATAACACCTTAACACATTTCCTTAAGTTTGAGAAAAACATGTAGCACATTGGGGTAGCACAATAATCAGAAGAATCAGAGAAATATAGGATAAATGTATTCTACAGAAGAAACCCAAACTGACAAAAACAAAACTAAGACCCAACTGCAGAGAAATGATTGAATAAAGTTTTTAAACAGAGGGACTAGGAAGAGTTAAATAAATACTACAGAGATACTAGCTCAGTGTTTTCAGTACAGGTGGTCTAGTCACTGGATGGATGCACTCCTATTGTTTAAAACGTTTCCAAAATTAACTCAACGAAACATAGTCCAGTGTGTATATTGTGCAGTATGCTGTGGCTAGGATTCAGTACGTCGCAGTGCATGCCTTTAATGCTCATTTTAACCACCAGAGGGCATCGTTGAGCCTATCTAGGCCTACTCCATGTTCTACTATATTTGATTGTTGCTGTTTGAGATTATGCATTCCCTGTAAGTAAAATGTCCACTTAGTCTACAGTACCAGTGACATCAAATGCAATAATATGTTAAAAATGTACTTAAGTGGAAGTTAGGATTTCCCCCCAAGTCCCACATGCAAGTTCAGTTGAGCAGGAGTCACTGGAAATGCTTATGGTTTGAGGTGATCCTCTCTCTGCTGTATGTATAGAAGTAAGCCACTCTGGATTGACAACACTGAGCTCCATATAAAAGCATGCTATAGAATCATCATTACATGTTCATCATCATCATCCTCCTTGTCATAATCATCAATATCAAAGTCAGCCTCTCGTCTATCTTCGTTATGTCGTCTCGAGACAAAAATAGTTTTATGCACTTAAAAAGCTCAGAAAATAGATTGAGAAAGGTTTAGTACACCAGCGTTCAGTAGAAAATGAAATATTAGAAGACAAATCAGGGTTAACACCAAAACTAGTGTCCTGTTGACTATCATGCAAAGAAATGCCAGCTAAGATGCTAGTTAATAGCTAATACATGCTGCTTTGTACATGCTGCTATTTCTTATTTGTTTGGAGAGGGGGAAGAGGTCGGTTCACATGTTTGGTTGGCTCAATCACTCAGGAACACTTCTAGGGACATTAGAAGAGGACCTCTACATTTTTTAAAAATTCAACCTTTATTTAGGCAAGTCAGTTAAGAACAAATTCTTATTTACAATGACGGCCAACCGGGGAACAGTGGGTTAACTGCCTTGTTCAGGGGCAGAATGACAGATTTTTACCATGTCAGCTCGGGGATTCAACCCACCTCTAACCACTAGGCTACCTGCCGCCCCAAATCACAATGCCACAGAGAGTAATTTAACATTTACGTGAGCTGTATATCGAAGGAAAAAAGAAATAAAACATTGAAGAAAAAGCAAATAACTGACCAATAAAATAAATAAATAAATAATAAAATAAATATAAACCTGAGGACTAACCAACCGGCTGACCACCTCACTATTCATTGAGATGGTCAAAATTGTCAGGCCAATAATAATGAGACACTTCCAAAGGCAGCCAATCACAGGCAGGCATAACAACTATGGTGGTAGAATGGCAAAAAAACAACAACACTCACTTAGATCCAAAATGTGAAACTTCGATCAACTTCCTGGCTGACTATATGTTGCAGACACCTGACAGATCTCACAACGTCTGGATAGGTATTTAACACATCAGATAACCCCATCCTATAATATATTATAGTAACCGGATACCCGACTGCACAGGCCACGATGTGACACGCAAACCATTTGTTGATGAAATGCAACGACTGTGATATAGTCGGCCTGCAACATTACCAAACACTCCAGAGCTGATTTCTCTTCATATACATATACATGGGTGTGTGAAGCCATCTCTTCCTAAAACATGTAAATCCATCTGTCCATCTCACACTGGCAAAAAAACACAATGAGTAGTAACACTAGTCAATAACATGCAATAGTAACACAAGTCAATGAATGATGATGAAAGATGATATTACAAATGTGAAAATGTAATATATATAAAAATCATAACAAAAGTAAGTTGTGGACTGAAGGTAGAGGACTGATAGGACTGCTGAAATAAAGCCTCTCTCCTCTCCTCTCCTCTCCTCTCCTCTCCTCTAAAATCTCCATCATGTGGAAAACCAACACAGGAGCTATTCCCTTATACACACAGTCTTCTGGATACCCTGAGACCTCAGTCACATTCTTCCACTCTGAAATGAGCAGCAACAACTAGAGACCACAGGACAGAGGGACAAGGTGTACGCAAAGTAAACACCCACACATTTACTTGACCTCACCACTAAAACACCTGCTACCCGCAGACTGCACAGGCCCACATCTCTCCAATCCAACAGCCTGCCCTGTTAGCTCTCCATTAAACCCCACTAAACATATTAAACAGGCATGGAGCCCTAGGCACGGCTCTATGCAACGCAGGACCTCAGTAGTTTCCAGATTTTATATAGGTTCAGAGTGCAACTGGCTTGGTTGACGTGTGAGAGAAAGGACAGTTGCACCTTGGGACGCAGTAAGGATTTAAGTGTGAAAGGCTTCATCTCTGCTCACCAAAGGTTCAAAAAGCATCCCTGTACAGAAAGATGAGATGTCAGAGGTGTTATAGGTACTGTACTGTTTTAAAGAGACTGCAAAACTGTTTTAAGATGTTGAATAATAAGTAGTGAAGCTGATATGTATGGACACTATAGCATAATACTGCGGTGGTATTGTTTATTCACTTTTTCTATAGCGGCTGTAAAATTCTATAGAGGCCTCATTTGCAATTTGTGCAGTGCAGTGCAGGAGGTGCAGTGCAGTGTACTGCAATGTCTAATCGAACCACCGGGAGCACTGGGGATCACAGAACCTTCCCACACACCAACGGCCAACACCAGAGAGTAAGAGAGAACCGGTAGGTCTATCCTCTGAGATATGTTAATAATACAAAAAACACAAAAAAGGCAAAAACATGATTAGTGTGAAATACAATAAAAGCCTCTGTTACTGTTGAATCTCGTTTCGTACAGTTGATTGTGACCGGACGACGGAAGACACCAAGCCAACCCCATTTCCAGCTATTCACATTACAAAGCTGAAAATTCAAACCAGTTGATAAAACCGGCCACCTATGGACTAATACTCCCATGTACTTGGTTCCACACACACATACACACACGCACACACAGAAACACACACACATTTCTAACATTCACACACTCGCTTCCTCCACACCACGTCTAACACCCCCCTTCTCCCAAAAGTTATTTTTCTTAAACATGAGCTTTGGTCTAGTATAATAGAATAGATTAAATACAAGAAGCTTATACAAAAACTACCAATACCATTTTGTCACTTAAAAGCCACAATAGAAAACAGCCACTGTGAATACTGAAAAACAACATGCTTCCTTAAAAAGATAGAGAAAACAAAAGATTTCCTTCAACTCTAGAAACCACTGGCATCAATCATTTGAATTATACAAATTACATATACAATTTCAATTGTGTAATAGTAATAATCATAATAATAATAGATTTGACTTAAAACTTTACATACTGTATTTCCTGTGTAGTGTTACGCAACACAAGTGAAGATTCACAAGACGAAGAAGAGGGAACATCATGTGACATAAGACGAAGAATCAAAATGCACAATGAGGCCAAGAAAACACCCCAACACCCCCCATCATACCCCTCGAAACACTCCCTACCCACAGCCCAATATTGGCCATAG